>NC_056738.1:324677010-324757010 GCF_019279795.1 Protopterus annectens
TTTGGCACATACAACATTATTTTGTTAACTACCCCCTGCTTTTTCCTATTTTGCCAGTGGTTAACTATCAAGTCACTTGGTGCTCGCTAAAATGCAACATCTAAAGGCTGTATTAAATCTTTATGCACACTTGTAATAAAGATGAACATTGGGAAGCAGCCTACAGCCGTGTAGTCTTAATGCTTTGAAAAAACGTTGTTCTGAAATACGTGATAGTGAGATTACAAATATCATCTGATGCTGTTTGCATGTAAATGTTGCAGTACGGTACAGCACTTTCACTTTTCCCTTTTGCTGGTCTTTGTAAAGCTGATTACTGTATTCACTCAATTGCACAAAATACAGCATTTGGAAGCTGTTAATCCATGCAAAGGTGCACTTTTGTGAAAACAATATAATTTCATGTTTTCTTCAAAAGAAAAATGTTGCATGTTATTCCTTTTGTAAAGAATTATAAACTCTGTTATGTTACTGATTCATAGATGTGGTTGGATGTAAGCACACTTTTGGCTTCAGAATTTTATTTTCAGGAGAACTGCACTTACAGCTTATTTGTAAGCTATCTGCTCTTACAGGCCATTTTAAGCCTAGCCAAACTTCCCATCTCAAAGTTAAGTATCACACCCTGTACCCCGTGGTTATGAAGTAAACATATAATGACAATTCCCAACCATTTTATCATGCATACTACAACCATCATTATCTTCACATCATCATGGGATATGTGAAGAATCATCTTCTTAGAAAACTGTTTTGAAAGGGGGGGGTAACCCTAAAGTGAAGTTTTCACCCATATACTTTTGAAAGATGAATATAATAGCTCTGACCACATCAGTTCAGAGTACAGGAAAACATGTTTATTCCTTTTTTCTCTGAGTAGGTACAACCTTAGATGTTTAGAAATCAGGATTGTGGGGAGTAAAACCCCCATATCTAGTTGAGCAGCTGGTTCAGTTCCCTGCAAAAAGAATGATTTTTTTTTTAAATCCATTGCGGCAGAATGGATGATAGGATAATGGATTTTGTTAATTTGTTAGCAGGTACCTGACTGATAGTAAGTCAGAGTGGATCTATGAAAAAAAACAAATAGCAGATGAGATGGGATAGGATATTGAGTCATATGGTAAAAATTCAGACAGACTTAATGAGGGGGCAATGAAGAAACCATAACGAGTATCAGAATTAGCATGAAATGTACATTAGACATCTGTAGCCTTATGCTGATACACTGCAAATATCAGGATCAGTAGCGTGTGAATCATGTGTTGTACTGAGATACAACCCCTTAAGAATTTGAGAAGAATGTAACCATCTAATTACATTTTTTTTTTGGTAAATAGTTTAATGAATATTGGCACTGCCCATTATCCGTGTTTGCATGTGGTATGATGGAAGCTGATGAAAATAAGCATTCTATGGTACAGAGCAATCTGTTTTCTGATGTTAATGTTTTCTGAGTACTGCTAGTTATATTTTATAGAATACCAGTAACTCGACCTCATACTATACGTGGCCTTTTTTCAACATGATCACTGCTTCCCATACCAAAGTAAATTAGCTGGATTTCACTCATTTTATTATTATTATTATGATTATTATTTAGAGCACAGTTTTAATATCATCCTACTGAATATATTAGAAAAAGCAATGTTCCAGATTCTTTTACTGTCTGGCTTTGCAGTGCTAAAAACCCTTCAGGCTTTCATCATTTGAAACATCACACATATAAGAATTCTGCAAAGTAACAGAATAATTGTCAACTGAGAACTTTTTTCATTTCAGAAGGTAAATGAATTTTCAGCTTCTCACAGCTAACACCGATGTAAGAATTTTCTCACTTTGCTTGGATATTTATATCAGAAGGAAGAAACATTTTTTTCGGAAAACCATTTACTATTGAAAGTTAATACTGAAGTTCTGAACAGAGCCATAGTTCCTAAAATCTCATCATTCTTCTATTTGGTTTTCAGTTGTGACGAAACTGCAGAACATAATTCAAGGCATGTTTATACTAAAGAATAAATATGTGAGTGTGTCTCTCTATAATTATATATATATATATATATATATATATATATATATAGATCTATGTCAGATTATTGAAGTTCTGAAACTTCGAAATTCATATGGCAGAGACCATATGATTGAAGTTTCGGAACTTCAAACATTAAAAAAAAATTAAAATTAAAAATAACAAAAAAATGCTATTTTTAATGTTTTTTCATGGAGGCACCCCCCCTTCACCCCTCACACCCCCTGCTAATTAAGTATACCAGCTGTAGGATCGCACTACATTTTGGAAAAAGGTAAATTTCCCGCTCTGCGTTGTCCCTTAATCTCCATTTAAAACATTTGACATTTCAAAACTTTGATCATATGGTCCCAACCATGTGACTTTCAAATTTTTTAAACTTTGATAATCTGATAGTGATATATATACACACATACACTTCTTACCCTATTTGGTCTTCATAAAAGTCAATGCAGCCTCTCTGAAAGTATTGCTTTTGCAAATGCACCCACCCATGGGCACATGTGTACAGTGGTATCTTTACTGTTAATCCTTTGGAGTAATTTTTGTTGATCTAATAATGCTGGCCAGTGTTGCAGTGCTACTGGGGCTATGTTGTCCACTTCATTCCATTTGTCAGAAGAGGAGACAGTGACTCTGATAGTCATATTTAGTCCTGGCTGTCCCTCAGTGACTTCAGTTTTATCTTTAGTATTGGGTATTGATTTATTTAAAAGCCATATAGTCCTTCATCAGAAAGCAAATATATTAAATATGAATATACAATGTGCAATTAAAATGCATACAGAAGTTTGTGCATATGCAAACATAAATGATTCTTGTGTTTTTTTCCAGAACCAAAATATAAGCTATAACAAATCATATGTCTAGCAAGCAAAAAAAATACAGAATAAAATCACATTAGAATTGTATATTAAGAAAGGGCAGTATAATTTTCTCCTTAGTACAGAATGTTAAAAACACAGTAGCTTTCAGTGTAAGAAACAAATGGTGCTAAACATTTCTAAATTATATAAAGTGTATTTATATCTGAAAGTCCGTTTTGTTTACGATGGCATTACAAACTAGATAAATTCAAAGTATAGCTATTTATGGGAAGAGGAATAAAGATTTCACTGACTTAAGTCATTCAGTAGACTTGGCTTTTTCTCTTATTTTAACATAATTAGTTTTAAAAGGATGTTTCCAAAAACCAAACAGACTACTAAAATACAAAAATCCACAGTCAAATAAAGCTGTTAGAAGAAAAGCATCACAGCGTACGGACTATTGTTGCTTTTCTTCTAACAGCTTTATTTGACTGTGGATTATCATTTGGCTATCTATTTGGCATACGCCCAACAACTTGTTCCCTCGAATTTTTGTATTTTAGTTTTAAAAGGATAACAGACTGCAGTGGTGGTGGTGCTGCAGTAGCGTTGTCACCTCACAGTTAGACGTTGCCCATTCGATTCTCAGTTAGAGCATCTTCTGTGTGGCGACATGCGTGAATGGGCGTTCCTTCGTTGAAGGTTGTGCGTTAGGCCCGGCAAGCCAGCATGTAAAAATCTACTGCCAATCATTAGCGGACCGGAGTTCTGCTGTGGCGACCCCTAACCGGGAAAAGCCGAAAGACACAAACAAACAAACAAAGTTTTAAAAGGATAACAGCACATTTGCCATGTATTAACTGCCTTCATGTAGGATTACTGTGCAGCCATTTTTCCTCATTGTAGCTAATTTTATTAAGGTCAGTGTCTCTATGATACACTTCCTGACTTATGAAAACTCATGACAGATCTTTTGTGCCAGTCCAACAGAAATGTAATATTTGGTTGCCTTAAGCAGGACTGGTAAAAGTACCCTATGCATATCAACATTTTGATCACAAAACAGGACAGTTCTGTAAGCACTGGATCTATATGTATAATTTATTTAGGGCATGAGTCATTTAGTTTCATCTGAATAATTGGTTACATTTTTAAAATGGTGTCTCATATCCTGCTATGCCTGTCCCAATATGTGCTTTCAGGTTCCCCATTATCAACAACAACTCAAGTGGTGCTGCTTTATCTATTAGGCCCTGCAACTGCTGCCTGAATACACTCATTTTCACACTATCACAACCCTTCCCTTGGAACATAGGCTGAGATTATGAATACCACCCTAACCTAGACTGGAATCTGATTGCCATGAGTCTGTAACTAATTCTGAGGACATCCCTCACTGTGTTCTGATGCCCCCCCCACTACAATTCCCAATTTTTTTGTAATCTGTACTCCCCAGAGTAGTAGACTCTCAATCCCAAGCCATGTGGCTTTGCTGTACTACTCTTCCATCTTGTCTCCTGATACAGAGGTTGTCCAGCCTCCTCCATTCCATCATGTTATCTAATTCCAGACTGCATCCTCTCAGTGAATCTATATTAATATAGCAATTCTAAGTTATCTCAGGTAACCCAAGCTGGGCAACTGGGCACTGGCCGGCCACTTGCTTATTTACCCAGGGCTGTTGGGCTTTATGGCAGGTACACACTGGGGGAATAATAGACTCCTCCCACCTTTATCATGAGTCCCTGGCATAGGTCAGAGTAGGTCATGTTCTCATTTCATTTATCACTGGTAAATATCTATGACCATAGTCAATGTGACCCAATCACATTAACACAATTTTTGCACTGGCATGTTGCTAGCCTGTCTGCCCTGACATGATGCATAGTCTGTGATCCATGTTCTGTTGTCTAGAGAAGGATGTGTACCACAGTTGATTCCAAAAGTAGTTGGTCTATACACCTCTTCCTCCGATAGGCATCACCTAATAGTCTGTGCTGCTTCCCACAGCTCTAGTCTTTTTGGGAGGCGCCTCACAAAGACAAAAGGGAACATGAAGACTCTACTCAGGTAATGGCTGGAGGTCAGGATCAAACTTTGTATCTTGTGCATGGAAGGCAAGACCCAAACCAGTACTGCAAATGTTACATCATGGATGACATTTTTTTAAAGCGGTAGCACGGTGTTGTAGAACCTATATGTTCCTAAAGAAATAACAATGAGTTGTGCACACGGTGCTTTGCTACTGCCTTCTGTCTTTTGCTACAGTCCCCTTATCTTCTTTACTGATCACCTCTTCCTCCTTACATTGGTAAGAAGCCAAGAAGCATATTTATTGCATATATTCTGCAGTTTACAAATCTGCAAAACAATGCTATATTTTGCTAATACTTTGAAGGGAAGAAATTCCTTAAACAGAAGCTACTACTTAGTGTTGTGTCAAATCACAATGCATTGCGCTGTTAACAAGAACATGAAGTGTTTATTTGCTTACTGCAGTCTGGGTTTATCCTTAATCTGTAAGTGTAAGTAATAGTGTACTATGGCATGCCTGCTGCCAGTTTTCTGTGCCTTACTCACTTTTTCCTCTCTGAATTTTTAAATCCTATTCTGAGTCAAATTTTCTTTTAGATAACTTACATTTCTAGCACCCTTTATATGATATAGCTATATAAATATAAGTATATAGACAACGCACTTGTACACACACATGCACGCACATGCATGCACACAAACAGACAGACACACACACATGGATCGAGATAGCATATCCAGCTATCCAGCAATGTTACCCTAGTTCTAAATTTCAGTTCTTCCCTAGTATGACATTATACCAGAAGCGTATGCCCAACGCTATATGATGCTATGTGATTAGTGCAGCAGTACACTTACTGCATGAAAAGAAGCTAATTAAGTTCTTGAACAGCTTCTATCCAACAGCAATAAGGCTCATAAACTCTGACATCAACTTGGACGTCTCCTACCTCCAAACGTGATCTCACCAAACGTGATGTCATTAATAATATTTTACTAAAAGTGATACATTATTTTATTCACTATAGTTAATATATTCTTATAGAAGTGCAATATTTTTCTCTTAAAAGTGCAATTGTAATAATTCCTCGTGTTAACAAACTGACTTTCTTCTGTTCATATGTTTAGATTTATATTATGGGTAGTTTTATCTGACTTGAAATAGGTTATAAGCAGTATTTTTTATGTGTATTACTCATTAGAATGGTTGTGTATATGTCATGTCTTATTCTTTTTATACTTAAATTGCCTCTGTATTCTGATGATGAGCTGATACGTGAAATTTTGTTTAGGTTGCACTTGTGTTTCCTAAATGACAATAAGGTTTTCTTTGAATCTTTTGAATCGTTAAATCTTAGATTCAGTAATAATCTGTGTTAATGAATCTCCATACTTAATTTTCACTTACACCAATAAATGTGAATCTCACTGCATAGTTGTTGAGTCCAGATGAAGCTGGGCACCTCTACTATTCCACCTATATGTCAACATTAGCACTAGCACAATAGGTACAGCCACCATGTCTCTGTCAACACAGCACTGCAGTGCCACCTACTTGTCAGATGTGAGAATGCATGCATGTCAGATAAACTGTCATGTCAATTCATAACTTCTAAACAATAGGTAGGGTGTGTGCTGTAGGTCTGCAGAAAGCACAATCTGAGAGTTCATAAAATAGAAATATTTGAGTCATCACCATTGTGGAACAGACACAAATCTCAAAACACATTAACTGTGTATGCATATGATTCTCAGCTGCCCTCCCACTGTCTTCCTCATCTTGCAGTAAAGCCTCAGTTGTATAACTGACTTGGTAGTTCAAGCAGTACATGGTGGAAAGTAAGTTGCCTTCAGTATCAGGACCCATGTATAAAGATGGAGCTCAAAATAGAACAACTTTCCTATTATATTATCAATGCACAAAGCATTAGGAATAAATTAGACCAAATCATTTGTTTCACAGCACAACACAACTCTAGCATACTTCCTATTGCAGAATCCTGGCTAAAATCAGACAGCCCTTCATCACTTTTCCCAGGCTATAATTACTACCTTGAGTCTGAATGAGGAACCAAAGGGCAGAATCTTATTTCAGCACAAATCCAACCTTAACACAGACTTTGTTTCACAAGCCAGTTCTACCTCTACTTCCAGTCCAAAGTGGATTCTACTTAAAATCATTATAACAACAAAAAGTAGCATATTCCTGCAGCCTATCTGATACTTCTTACTCTCCTCTGTCCACAAGCAGAGAAACCTCCTCATCCTTGGTGACTTCAAGCTTAATCTTCTAGGATCTATACAAAATGATGCTATAAGACCTCATTGTTATGTAACTCATCATCCAACCTACTCATCCTAACATAAAATCTTCAAAACCCTCTCTTTTAGACTTGGTGATTACAAGCAATTCCTCAACAATATCTTCAGTTCCCACACACCTCCTTACTTTGAGTGCCCATTGCTTTGTAAGCTTCAATATACAAAACTTAACTCTAAAACGTCAGCCCCACAGATATATCCTTTAGACACAAATATCTACCTAACAATATAAGACTTATACACCTATTATCCATTAACTGGTCCAAAGTTACAAACTCAATTAACCAAAACCATGCCGCAAGGACCCCTTACAATCATTCTCAATAATATTCAAAACACATTTCTTCCAAAATTACCAGACTTTACTAGACAAATTGAAATCAGTGATTGATACATGAACTAAAAATTCTTCAAAAACTAAGAGATAATGCCTGGCCTGTTTGGAAATTCAACCCACCAACCCTTCTATATCAACACTACACACAACTACACAACCTAGCAAAACAAGTTGTTAGAAGCCATAAATGCAGTCTTTTCAATTCTAAACAAAACAATCCACTAAACAGAGCAAACTCTTCTTGAAAGACGTTAATCACCTTACTGGTGAAAACAAACACTAAGCATCTAATTCCTCCCCCCATTCCCTTTACCCCCACAGAATAGCTAAAAGAATTCACAAATCTTGTTAACTTACCAGTCATCACTCTTAACTTTCCAAGCACTGATCCACCCCCCAGCTTTCATTCCTCCCTTCTACTTCAGACTAATAAAGTCTAAAGATATCCAGTCACCACTCAAACAAATCCCACTTGCTGCCCCGAAAGTCACAGACTACATATACCCATAGTTCCTATAACAGTGCATAGACTTCTTACTAAGTCCATTCCATTCTTATACATATACATTCGATACCGCACACAAGATATCATGCCAAGTATCTGGAAATCAGCCTTACTCAATCATAGTACTATCATAGGTTAGTACTAGGCTAACTGCCTTTGCGAGCCATTGTAAGCCTAGCCAATTATCCCCTGTGAGACTCAAACCCTGCACCTTGTCTTTGTAAGGCAAACACCTTAACCACTGGGCCACCCTCCCAACCCATATATAAGCAACCCAGACCATCTATTACATCTCATTTCCATCCTATCTCCTGCTTGGGAATTGGCGTAATGGTTAAGAAGTTTACCACACAGAAGCGAGGTATAGGGTTTTATTCTCACCTTTCAGGGAAATTGGCTAAGCGCATGGTCTGCAAGAGTAGCTAGCCTAATACTTACCTATGAACCCACCTAAATACATTAATCAGTACAGACTACTAGTTAAATGCCTCAGTAAGTAAAAACTACTATCTCATAAAAAATATGGCTTTTGGACTAAGCATATTACTATGACTGCAATCTAGAAACTAAGAGGCAAAATACTCTTTAATATGGACAAAGCTACAGTGGCAATCTTCAATGACCTAACTAAATTTATGATCTTGTAGACTACTCCATTTCCATAACCCATAAGCAAGAACTAGTCACAAGTCAGGAAGCAGTTCATTGCATCCACAACTACCTTACTAACAGATACTTTTCTGTCAAAGTTAACACCTCCGCTTCTACTAAAGCTCTCCTTAATCAGAGGTATTCCACTGGGATTGGTACCGGCACCATGACTTTTCTCCATTTTAATAAAAAAAAAAACCCAAACCTTCCAAATGATAACATGCCTCAACTCCCAGTCTTGCTGTACACTGATGAGAGTGACTCCTTATCCCCCCTTGAGCAACACCTACAATCTCCCTTCAAGTTCGCAGATGATTGCAAACTGGGGGCCATAATTGACTTCCCAGCTGACAGAGACATTCTCCAGAAGGGTCTCACAGAGATGAATACCTGGTGTCAGAATCATGGCCTTAAGCTAAATGCCAAAAAGTGCATAGTCATCCCCTTTGGGAAAAATAAAGTGCCCACAAACTATCACATAGGAGGTAATCCACTAAGTACGGAAGATGTAATTACGGACTTGGGGACACAGGTAGATAGCAACCTCTCCTTTGATAACCACATTGCCAAAGTGGTTAGAAAATCCTTCTATGTAGCCCACCTAATCACAAAAGGGTTTGCATCTAGATCAAGAGAGGTTATTGTGCCCCTCTACTCATCGCTCATCAGGCCCATAATAGAGTACAATGCTCCATTTGGGATGTACCTTACTCAACACCTCCAACAGCTGGAAAGACCCCAAAAGTACCTCACCAAGAGGATCATAAGCCTCAAACAAATTACCTATGCAGCCCGGCTAAAGAAACTCCATCTTTACTCGGTTGCTTACCGCCTCCTCAGAGGAGACCTCTGCCTTACGTACAAGGCCATGTCAAACCCTGAATTAATGGACATGCTCCACCTAAGGAAAACCAAATCTCTTAGAGCCACACGTTCTAGGGATTTAAACCTCAGCACAACAATAAATAGGACATGCTGGAGGGATAGATTCTTGTCCCAGAGACTTCCCTCGCTCTGGAATAGAATCCCAATCTATGTTAGGCAAAGCCCCTCACTGACTCTCTTCAAGAGAAATCTTGACGAGTGGATGGGAAATCATAAATATACACCTGGGATCACATCAGTGGCCCTGCTGGACACAGGCCCAGGAAACTAATCTAAAAGGGAGGCGAAAGCCAACACATTCTGGCTAGGCTTATAAATGCCCTTGGGCAGATAGCCTAGTACCTACCTATGAACCTATGAACAAACTCTCAGCCTGGATTTCCAACAAAAAATACTTCTTAACCCTTCTAAAATAAAATCCATGATTTGGGCACAAGAGACTCAAGAAACTTGCCAACTACTTGCATGTCAAATATGCAGAAATCACAGACATTGGAAATGTCTTTTCCACTAAATACATATAAATCTGTCTAGACTCATCCTTTGTCTTTCAGGTCCATCTATACAAGCCTAGAACAAAAATAAATTACCTCCTATTCTCAGACAGACAAATACCCCACTTTCTCTTCTATCAGAAAAAAAAAATAGTTGAGTGGCACATGTTTCTGACTTGTTTGATGCAAGATCCTGGAGGAACCTGAATATGCTAAGGATGACCTGTTTACTGAGTATAAAGGCCCTGTATTTAAGGAGCCTGGATCTGAATGTGTCCCTAAAATGGCTATACTCTATTTCTGTAACACTTGTGTTCTGGACAATTTAAAATTTGGTACGCTAACACTGCTAATTCAAACATTCAGCATTTGAAAAGTCTGTAAGAATGCACACATGGGATCTTACAATCTGAGATGTCTTAAAAACTGGGCTGCTTTATTGGATTAGCAAGTACATTTATGTTATAAAACTAAATGCTAAACATAAAATTATCTAGTTTTATGTTAACTGTATTAATTAAGCATACCACATAATGCAAACAAACATACAGACATACATACAACATAATTAAAATAGCTGGCATGCTGTAACACACAGATCTACAGACTATCAGCAGTTTATTTAGGAAGAGCTGAACTTTGCTGAGTATAACTAAAGTAGTTCATGAGTGTTTAAAAATGGGAGTAGTTATTAAGGCAGTTTTTCCAATTTAGATTTGATGTATGTTGATAAATACTGAAAATCTTCTAAAAATTATCTAGGACATATTTGCAAAGTGAGTTTTGGTGTGAACAAAACTCATAGATTGTGAGTCACAAGTCACATGGAATGAATCTGATTCCAGGGCAAGACAGAATAATATTTCTTAAATGTATGGAACATCATTTTAGGATTTTAAATTAATTACTTGTTTAGTCTTAGATGGTTATCACTGTACATAACAAAGAGACTGTGTACCTAAACACACTAATTGGTTCTGCGAGAAGATTGTAGACAATAGTTCATTATGGTGTTATACATGTTGACATTATCTGCTAGCCTTAATGACTGTAAGAAGACAAATATTAGCAAAAATATCCAAATTATGCTATTCATATCTGCACAGTAATCCAGTCAGTATATATCCTTAAGGCTAGAAACCTAAACAAGAAAGTATGCACCCTTAAAGCTTTCTTGAACTAATATCACTGAAACATGGATGAAAGACTTATCTAAGCTTTACCCCATATTCTTGAGTATAACCACAATATTTACTTAATTATTTGCATTTGTTTAGAGGAATATTTGACTGGGTCCTAGAAGACTCCTTTTCAGTGGAGGCCCAGGGAAAAATGCCCATCATTGTATTATGCAAGAAAAAAGTCAAATAAATACACAGCATTGAAAGCTCTAACATTTTACAATCTAAGAAACGATTTACATAGCAACAGGATTACAAATAATTTATGAGAAGAACAAAAAAAGAAAATAATGAGCATAAAAATGACTTTAGATTCAGATAAATTCAGTGAACAAACATTAATGGTATGAAAAGTGTAGTGACTGAGTACGGAAGAGAAAAAGGCTTTATATATATTAAAACAGTTTGTGCTGATTGATAGATTTGGCTAAAACAGCCATTGCCAGAGTTTGGATGCCATGAAATACTAAGAGAATGCTATACAGAACATAAATAGGGTGGCCTTTGAGAGGTTGCTCAAAGGACAATATATGCAGAGATATTGTCTGAGGTGATCTATGAGGAAGAGGAAACTTTGGGGGTTATACATAGGGGAGTAAAGACAATGCATTATATACTACAATATGTAGATTAGTGTATGCTGCTGGGGAAGTGACAATCTGACAATCTGAGATATCTAAATGTGAAACAAAGTTCATTCCTTACCATATTCAAGTGCAACTTGGATCTGTGGTTGGGAAACAGAAAAGGTACCCCAGGACTGAGCCCTGTACTACTACTAATGGACAGGGATATCTTCTAAATGCTTTATCCCATGCATAGGTCCCCTCAAGTTATCAGTTATGATCCCAGTTATTCTCATTAGGGGTAAGATATAATTATCAACCATAGGATGGGTAAGACCAAGTTCTAACCAAATGGATAGGTTAATTTGAGCATAAAAGGGAAAACTGTATAGGCTTAAAATGGCGGCAAGGGCAGCTAGTCTAGTACTTACCTAATGTAATAGTTTGTTGCAGTTAAATGAGACTTGGTTATAATACTTTGGGCTTATTTCGCTAATATATATAGTTTACGATATTAAATATGTTAGTTACAATTCGTTACAACATATTGACTTTATTAATATATAAATATTGATGTAAGCATCTTCCCAATATATTATAATTGCTGTCAAGGAGAGCAGAGCCTGCAACTGGCATGGTGGCAGCTTGAATTCAAAACTGGATGCATAAGAAAATAAAGCACAAGGAGGATTATGATCATGTCTCTGATCATAACCAACATATTATGTGTTTGAGACATGGCTGTCAATTAATTCACTTCGAGAGCAGGATGAATGAAGCTTGAGAGGTGAATCTTTATATCCATGTGTAAAGATATGTAAAGGCTGCCAGCCTAGCTAGATAGGATTTTGTAGATAATTATGTCATTTGTAAATATTAATGTAAGCCACATGCTTGCTCTCTTTGTTAAATGTTGAACTTCAAAAATGTAACCACATTGCACTCTGCTGCAGGAAAGCTGTTAAGTCAAGCATTGCATAATTGTTTAGGTTCATAGATAGGTACTAGGCTATCTGCCTGAAGGCATTTATAAGCCTAGCCAGAATGTGTTGGCTTTCGCCGCCCCCTTAGATTAGTTCCCTGTGCCTCTGTCCAGCAGAGCCACTGAATTGATCCCCAGGTTAAACGTTCTGTTTCCCAGCCACTCGTCAAGGTTTCTTTTGAAGAGTGTTAGCGAGGAGCTCTGCCTAATGTAGATTGGAATCTTGTTCCAAAGCATGGGAAGTCTCTGGGACAGGAATCTATCCCTCCAGCATGCTCTATTTATTGTTGTGGTGAGGTTTAGATCCCTAGAGCGTGTGGCTCGAGGGGATAAGGTTTTCTTTAGGTGCAGCATGTCCATCAATTCTGGGTTGGACATGACCTTGTATGTCAAGCAGAGATCACCTCTGAGTAGGCGGTATGCAACCGAATACAGCTGGAGTTTCTTCAGTCGAGCTGTATATGGCATCTGTTTGAGGCCAGTGATCTTCTTGGTGAGGTACTTCTGTGGTCTTTCCAGCTGTTGCAGGTATCTTGTAAGGCACATCCCAAATGGGGCATTGTACTCTATGATGGGTCTGATGTGTGATGAATAGAGGGGCACAATGACTTCTTTTGATCTGTATGCTAACCCTTTTGTGATTAGGTGGGCCACGTAGAAGGATTTTCTAACCACTTTGGCAATGTGGTTATCAAAGGTGAGATTACTATCTACTTGGGTCCCCAGAACCCTTATTACGTCTTCCGTATTTAGGGGACTACCACCTATGTGGTAGTTTGTGGATACTTTGTTTTTTCCAAAGGGGGTGACTATGCACTTTTTGGCATTTAGTTTGAGGCCATGATTTTGACACCAGGTATCCGTCTCAGTGAGACCCTTTTGGAGGATGTCTGTGTCATCTGGAGAGTCAATTATAGCCCCTAGTTTGCAGTCGTCTATGAACTTGGTCAGCCATAGTCCTCCTGTGCTTGCCTGTACTTCTGAGACGTATATGCCGAACAGGAGGGGTCCTAGGACTGAGCCGAGGGGAATGCCACTTGTAACCAGTTTAGAGTCGAACCTAGCTCCCACAACTCTCACTATGTGGGTTCTGTCCTTGAGCCAGTTGGCAACCCATCTTGTGGCGTAGGGGTTTATGTTTAGACTGGTGAGCTTGTCTATAATACCAGAATGGGGAATGGTGTTGAAGGCCTTTGTGAGGTCTAGGTAGGCTGTGTGTACCACCTTTCCCTCGTCTATAGCCTTGGTAGTTGTCTCAAAGAAATCCACCAGGTTTAAGAGGCATGATCTGCTCTTAACAAAGCCAAACTGGGTAGAGTCCAGTGTTAGGAGGTTCTCAATGTCTCTGTTAATGAGTTCTATGATGATGCGTTCCATAGCCTTGCAGACCAAGCTAGTCAGGCTTATAGGGCGATAGTTCCTGGGGTCTGTTGTGGCGCCACCTTTGTGGAATGGAATAACTGCTGTTGTGCGCCACTCTATGGGTACGTAGCCTGTGGAGAGGCTGAGTTTGAACAGTGTGTTTAGGTGAGGGGTTAGTTCATTTTTGAGCTCGTGTAGGATGCAGCCTGGGAAACCGGTCCCATTGACGCTGTGTTTTTGGCTTTGGAGAGGGCTGTTTTAACCTGAGTGTCTGTGATTTCAGGGACTCTACATTCTTCTGGTATGGTTATGGGCCCTTTTAGGGGTGAGAGGGGGGTGAAGTTTGTGCTGAACCTGTCTGCCAGGATGTTGGTGATATCGGTCGGGTCAGTGTATTTTGCGCCATTCTGCACTAACTCCGAGCAGATCTGAGCATTGCCACTTAGATTCTTTACATAACTAAAGAATGCCTTGTGGTTATCTTTGGAGTCCTCGGTAATTTTTCTTTCGAAGCTAGCCTTGGATGATTTTATGAGCGATCGTAGTTTCTTGCTGATACTGATCAGGGATGTCTTCCCTTCTTGGGATTTTGCTCTTTTCTGTACTAGTTTCCTCCTTCTATTGTATAGCTTGTTGATGGCAGGAGTCCACCAGACTGGTTTCCTTTTCTTGGAGGAGTGAGTCTTGGTTTTGCTTGGGAGAGCATGATCCATGCATTCTTGTAGGTGCCCATAGAATGCATTAGTAAAGGATTTTGCAGCTTGGATATTGTTATCCCTTCAGCATGGGGGCTTTGAAACTTTCCACCTCGGTCTTAAGTAACGTGAAGTTTGCTTTTGAAAAGTTTTTCACGGTGGTTTCCTTGTCCAGGATTGAGGGTGGAATGTGGCTATCCAAAGTGATTTGTTTATGGTCAGATCTAACCAGTGAGGGGTTGACCTCTGGTGTGGAACACTGGTCGCCCACGTTGGTGATGACCAGGTCCAGTATGTTGTCACCTCTAGTGGGAGTGTTGACCAGTTAAACCAGGGTGTTTAAATTTACAAATTCTAGGAAATGTTGGGAAAGGGAGTTAGTACTTGAGTAGTTCTCCCAGTTAATGTTTGGACAATTGAAATCACCCAATATTAGGGTGTTTGGTAGGACCTTTATGTTTCCCAGTGTTTCCAGAAATGCGGAATGGGGGTCCTGGGATATGGTGGGTGATCTGTAGCAAGCTACAATTTGAATTGCAGTTTTGCCCATTGTTAGTTGCACGTGGATGATCTCTGAAGCATTGTGTTGTGCCACTAACCTGGAGGTATGTGTATCCTTGATGAATATGGATACGTCCCCGCCTTTTGTATTTCAGTTTGGGTTCTGTGGCTGAAATGTATGGTATGAGTTGTAGCCTGGAAGTGCTTGGGTGCTCTCTGGAGCCTTAAACCAGGTTTCTGTTACTGCACATATATCGATTTTCTCCATACTGAGGAGTGCCTCGAGTGCTTGCATTTTGAGGTTTAGACTTCTGGCATTGAGTAGCATTACCCTCAGTTTTTTGTTACTTGTGCTATTTACAGCAGTGGGTTTGTCTTTTGAGCCTTGCCTAAAAAAGGCACTATAGGGGTGGCAAGAGTCTTGGCCAGTATTCAAAAGCCTAAGGGTGACAGGTGCAAGCCATCTCTAGTGAAGCAGTGTGGCTTGTTAAGTATGTCATCCCAGGTGGACAGACACTGGATCCACTTTAAATGACACCATAAACTTAGCCAATTGTTGGAATCGAGAAATTTTTCTTTATACCGTGGTATCATTCTTGGTGAGGGCAGGATGCTACTCAGGGTCAGGGTCATACTGGCCTGGGCTACGTGATCAGAAAGCTCTTCCATGTCTCTTTTCATGTAGTCCAGGGAGGTACGGCTCGGGTCATTCACACCAACATAGACAATGACAGAGTCATATTTGTACTTGTTCTGGAATGACCTGAGTGCTTGTGTTATGTGGCAGATCCTGGCACCCGACAGGCAACTAACAGTAACCTTCTCCTTATTCAGCCTAATGAGTGGGACGTTAGTGTGCCTAACTATAGAGTCACCTGTTACTAGTATGTTGGGTATGTTATTTTGCATTAAGGGCTGTGATTGCATGGCACACTGGTTTTGTGAAGTATGTGTTTCATGATTTGTGTTGGGGGGGTGGAGGTTGCTGGGATGTTTGCTTTGGAGGTATCTGTTCCTTTTGCAGATTTTTATTTAGAGCCTCCGAGTATGTTTTCATGTATTTATGTTTGATCTCAAAACTCGGAGCCGAGATGTCTGGATGAAGGAATTCTTGCTATTGTTTTGAGACAAGAGTTAATTGACAGAATTTACATGTATAATGTCATTTGCTGTAGCTTGACCAGTTGCGAGATCAGAAGGGCTGCTAAACTCTGAGTTTCTGTTAGCCTGGGAACCAGAGAAAAAATGATGTAATCTGAAATGAGTCAGTCAGAAGTACTGTGCTATCAATTTAAGGACAGAGAGACTCGGAGCATTTTGGATTTGTCTTCAGAATATCCAACATCACCAGCACTGCTTTGCTCTATATGTAAGTTTATTTTAGAACTGTGTTTGCCCATAGATATAGATAAGAAATAGGAAGTCTAGTCTAGCTGTTTTTCTGTATTGATGTCAGAACTCTTCTACTGTATTATTTTAAGCATTTTCCTGTGATCTCTGAACTCTTGACTAGCACTGTGTAGTAAGAAGTATTGTCTTGTGTTTTTATTATTTATAATTAAATATTTTAAACCTTTCAACTGTGGCTGTTTTGTGTAGAGATAATGTAAGCTCTAGAGTGCATTGCATGTCTATAGTGATATTGTAGTAAGCCACTCCAATAAGCTTTGCTGTTCAGTTATACTTACCATTTGGATAATAATATTGCACAGTAATAATTGGGCTCCCTTTGATAAGGGCCTTATTAGTAGCTGTTATTAGTGGTTGGTGGCAGTGATTTCTATCTTATAGCCTGGCAGAGAAGGGGGCATAGCTGGAGAACCTGTGCCAGCCTTCCCTAGGAGTGTCATGTGTTTGTATATAACTCATATCTCAAAGTGTGTGTGTGTGTGTCAGCTACTTGGTCAGGGACACGAAGCACTGGTTGGTCAGAGAGGGTGCTGGATGTTTCAGCTTAACCACTAGGCTGAGATCTGGACCCTACAGCTGTGCCAGTGAGGAGTCTTATTGGGGATCTGGAGAGAAAGGGAGACACCAGCCCCAGACTGACTGAGATCTCTGTGTGCTCTTAAGGGAAATTGTACTTTACTTTGTGTGTGTATTTGTTATCCTTCCCAGTGTGGACTCCCCTCACTGGTGTTAGTGGTGAGGATTGAGGCTCCTTGATTGCTGGGCCAGTGCATGGGGGTCACACCATGTAAAGAAGACATAATGAAAGTTTTGATCAGATAAACATGATAATAATTAATTTAGTGCATAGAGTTTTATCCGCTCCATGTACTACAGATTAAAAAAGTGTATGAGCACAAATTGTTTTACAGCTTTTAAAAGCCATAAAACACACAGTTCTGCCACAAAGATAGCAAACACAAGTTAACTGTCTCATTGAGGAACTTACAACTTTAAAAGCTGTTAGACACTTTTAAACAAAACATGTGTTAGACTCAATTGTGTAACAGCTTTTAAAGCTGTTTTATCTTTTGCTGCTGTTCTGTAGTGATTGCCACTGGAACATGTTATGCTGCAGCACAAGTGTATAGTTAAATACTGCTTAGAGTGCTTAATAAAAGCTTCTTAAGCACCTTTCTGGCATCAGAAAGGTGGTTAACAAACCTTTCTTCTGGATTTTGGGAGATAGTCACAGAGTTTCATACACTTTAAATAAAATTACTTTAACCAGCAACAGTGGCTATAAGATTAATCACTGCAGTAGTTTTTTTTTAATTTTAAGGTTGGTCAGTAATGTTACTGCCTTGAACAATTGTAATTTAGATATATATGATGTATATTATTATTGTTCCACTTACACAGCCTGACACAGATACCATAATCAACAGGCTGACTCCTGTTACAAATGTTGCTTCACATACTGCCACTTCTCTCAAAATAAAAATTGATAGGCTGACAAAATTAACTTCTAAGGTCATAAATGACACAGCACAAATAAATCAATAGCTACTGCTTATATATAAGACTTGAGAAATGATCAGCAGAAAATGTTTGTATTTGGTTGAGTCACAGTACAGGCTATCCAACTTTAGGATATCCACACAGTGGTTTGGGGAGATCAAGATATCATAAAGCAACTGTGATGATGTGAGGTATTGCCAGCTATGCCAGGAGAAGTAGGGCAGTCGATGTGTAACATATGCCAGCATAGCTAGCTGGAGTTTTGTATTATATGTCATTTGTATATCAAACTGATTTGTATGGTGCTTGTGTTGAAAATGTATTTGTAAAGTTGCTTGTGTTAAAAAATGTACCAACAGTGGGTCCTGCTGGACAGAAAATAAAAATACTTGTATGTCAGATTGTATTGTAACTGTTGAAATGAATATATTGTAACAGAAGATACTGGAAGAGAAGAGGTAAATCTCAGTCCAACTAATATCTGAAATTAAATTACCTGGTTTAGGCCATGAAGATTGTATCTTACAGTTCTGATTGCAGCCATAGACAAAATGTCTGTGAAAACCAGGACTAGGTATCTTACTTTACTGTCCTTGGGGGTGAAAAAATTTCTACCCTAGAGGGGTGGAAGCTTTTGAAATGGTTTTACAGCTTTCAGCTGCTATAACTCATCTTAGCAAAGGTGTGTGTGTGTGTGTGTGTGTGTGTGTGTGTGTGTGTGTGTGTGTGTGTGTGTGTGTGTGTGTGTGTGTGTGTGAGAGCGTGTGTTTGTGTGTGTGTGCATGCGTGTGTATGTGTGGTGGCACACATGTGCTAGATTCTGGTCCATCTTCTAGTAAAGGGGGTAGTGTGGGATCCAGAGCCAGATGACCAGATGTGATGTCATTCTACAGCCAGCATTGAAATTATATTTAGGTATTAGTTAAGAGATGTCACTTGGGTCTCAGCAGTCTGTTTTTGAAATCTGACAATGAAGGAAGACCACTCACAGTAATGCTTTATATCAGTCAGGAAAATATAGTGAGATTAGTTAAGTATTGTTTTTCTGTATCTGTATGAAGCTTTCCATCTGTGTTATTTTTAATACTGCCTGTGTTTGAGACTCTGGTGTTTATTTTAAATAGACATTTAGTATTTTCATGTTCTTTTATTATTTATTATTAAATATATTTAAACCTTTCATTGTAGCTAGTCGTTTAGAGAATATTTTAATATTTCAGAGTACTTATATTTATTTGGTAACTCTGTGGCCACTCCTTAAAGCCTTGCTGCATTGGTCAAACACTACAATTTGTATTAGTATTAATTTTACTTAGTATAATTGGATACCCTTGTAAGATCCTTAGAGTAGCTGGCTTTGGAGTGTTCTGGTGGCAGTATCTACCTTATAGTCTGGGCTGAGGGGGCATAGTTGGTAAATCTGTGCCAGCCTTTCCCAGGTGTGTGTGTGTGTGTGTGTGTGTGTGTGTGTGTGTGTGTGTGTGTGTGTGTGTGTGTGTGAAAATCAAATATCAAAGAGTGTATGTATCAGCTACTTGGAGCAGGGAAACAGAGCACTGGTTTCACACAGAGGGTGGTGGAGGGCTTGGCTTGGAACACTCAGTTGAGGGATCAACTCTACAGCTGTGGTCAGTGTGGGGTGTTATTTGGGGCCTAGTGAGAGAGAGGGAACCCAGCTCCAGGATGGGAGTGTGTTCCCTGTGTACTCTTAAGGGAAAATGTGCTTGGTGCAGAGAGCTGCATCTGGAAATACTGTTTGTATCTATTTCTGTTCCAAGTGAACGCGTCTCACTCATGTCCATGGTGAAGATTGAAACTCCTTGATCACTGGCCCAGAGGAGGGACATCACAGCAACTACAGTAAAAGGATGATGGTTTTGAGAATCATTAGAGAATAAACAACTTTGGATTATTTGGATGCAAATAGGGTATAGAAAAACAAGACATTGTAAATGTTTGTGAAGAGCTTGTCAAGAGCTTTTTAACATCGACACTTCACTGCTTCGGTCACAAAATTGGCACACGGAGCCCAAAAGTCACCCTTGACCTCTCCAACTGTGAAATTCTCTGCCTGAATTTTACTTTAGACTAATGAATTATGCAGAAGAAATAAAGATCCTGAACAATGTTATAGAAGCATAAAATGTACAATTTGTGGCTCTCAGGTTTATTTACTTCTGACTAAATTCCTGACAGCCGACTATACATTTTATATTGTGAATTTGGAAATAGTTAAGCTATATAGCTATGCTATCCATGAGTGAAGGTGATACATATATGTCTTGGAAGGTGTTAGACGGACAACAAGGTAGATGCATGGCATGCTATAGTATACCACTGTTACAATCACTATACAATGTGGATACTGCACAGTCACATTCTTAAAGAAGCATCTCATCAGATAATGTGTTTTATTGGAGTGGCATGAAGGACAGAACAGTTCTGATGGACAACCATGAGCTCCTACAATATGTTTGTGGGTAGCAATGCACACAGTGAGAGGGACATTACAGGACGGCACATAGACAGATGACTGTGTGCCACACAACTGCATACCCCCTTACCTGTTTACACAGCAACACCTCACCTCATACACTGTAAAAATGTAAATTCGCCATTGGTATTAACATATGCTGTTGAAGTACTAACACTGAGCCTGAGCATCTTTCAGTGCCACTAAGGAATAGCCACTATGACTATGAAATGCAGGGAATAGAGCACCACGAGGTAATACTTTGCGCCTTATATAGTATACCACTGACCACCTCCCAGAAGACCAGTATATTAAAGGCTCCTGTTACAGGTTTTCTATTTATATAACAATAAAATAAAAAAATACCATATTCACATGTACACAGCCTCTGTACAGACTCTTCCAGTATGAAGATGCCAGCACAGCTTCCACAGGGAGTCGTTTGTATTCTAGGGATCAGACATCCACCTTGACTGCATGGTGAATATGCAGTTCATATGCATCTTTTTTTGTTGTTTTACATATCATACATCACATTGGCTTTGTGAGAGCTTGTTGTAATGATCCCCCAGTGGCCACATACAGCCTTACATTCTGCTCTCACCTGTAAATAGTGCATGTGGAGTGCCCACTGGCTATTGGCTACCGGTTCTCCATATCAAGAATTGTCCATCAGTTTGCTTACCACTGAAGCTGTCCAACTCAATAGTAGCTAGTTAATGCATAACATTTCTTACTTGTATTCAGGAATGATACAGAGGAACATCTACTGATTGTAAAACAGCTCTACATCAGGGAATATTTGTCTCACAGTTAAACAGTCTTTATTTTCAGTTTACAAATGAATAACATGGGACAGAATCATTCCCTGAGGAAAATCCTAATCCAGATCTATTAGCTACAACATAAAAATGATCCATGTCACTCAGTGTGTTACTGTTTAGGGAATTATATGCACCAAGCAAGCATTTACTTGTTTTCCCCAGGCCTTTCCTGCATTAAATGGGGCTAACTCTAATGTTTTTGTACATTACCACCCTGTAACGAGCAGTGTCCTGTGCAAATGATTATATGGGACTTCCTGGCATTAAATGGCATGCTGTTCTCATTGTTTCATTTATTGACAATCTTGCTCTTTGACCCTTTCAAGTCATAGCAGAAAATAAATAGCTTAATTATGGCTAGTGCATTCACTTCTTAAATGATTAGTCATCCATCATGGCAACTGCATGTCTGCTAAACAGGGAACTCAGAAAACTGTATTTAAAATCAGTTTTGGTATGTGTAGAATTCCTTACAATATTTTTTCAATAATCCCCAGTTTGCTGCTGACTTTCTGAGGTCATGTTTTCAAAATGACAGTGCACTGGTCTTTGTTCTTTCGCCCATTGGTCATGTTATGCAGCATGAAGTGAAACTGAGAGTATAGTCTCAGCATCTTGTAACAGTCAAATGTAGTAGCAGTTTATGTCTGCCATTTATACGTTCCACATGAGTCCTAGACCTTATAGCAACATGCATCATGTCTGCTGTGCAAAAGTGGGCAAGTACAAAACATAGCACTTCAGTGTGTTATTGTTTCTCAGGTTTTTGATTGAAGTAAATAATAATTCCTATCATTTATGATTACGACAGCACAATGGTGCAGTAATTAGCATTGCTGCCACACTGAGCTTGGTTATCCACCTCAGTTCTCTCCTGAAATACCTTATTTGAGGAGTGTTCCTGTCCTTCCTCGGTCCACGTGGATTTTCACCAGGTTGACCGGTTTCCTTCTACATTCCAAATATGTGCTTTAAGTCAATCAGTGCAGTTCCAACTTGCCCATAAGTATGTTTGCTGTCTGAGAGTGAGTGAGTAAGTGTGTGTGTGTGTGTGTGTGTGTGTGTGTGTGTGTGTGTGTGTGTGTGTGTGTGTGTGTGTGTGTGTGTTCTGGAATGGGATGGAGCTCTGTCCAGGATTAGTTACTCTATTTTAAACCCAGTTAGTGTTAAGAAAGGTTCATCTTCCAAGTGACCTTGGACTTGATTAATCAGGTAATTGGAGAACGAGTGAATTAATGATTTCTGATCTTCATAATACAAACTCTCATTCAGATTTTCCTTGTTTATCACCAAAAATTATAACCCCAATAAAAAACAGCAAGATGAAAGTGGACATGAAGTAAGTAAACTTAAGAACCAAACTAAAGAACTAGCAACTGCAATGCAACTGATGCAGCAGACTGTAGGAGGGAAGTAATATGGACTGTGCATAAAGTCAGGTGTGATAAGCAATGATTGACCACAATGAAGATACACATTGGGACATGCAAAGTACACACAACTCATCATCTTCTTTCAGCTGTTCCCGTTAGGGGTTGCCACAGCGGATCATCTGTTTCCATTTCTTCCTGTCCTCTGCATCTTGGTCTGTCACACCAGCCACCTGCATGTCCTCTCTCACCACATCGATAAACCTTATCTTAGACCTTCCTCTTTTCCTGTTACCTGGTCTTTAGCATCTTTTTCCCAGTATACTCAGCATCTCTCCTGAGCACATGTCCAAACCAATGTAATCTTGCCTCTCCGACTTTGTCTCCAAACCTTCTAACCTGGGCTGACCCTCTAATATACTTATTCCTAATCCTGTCCATCCTCGTCAAACCCAGTGCAAATCTTAACATCTTTAACTCTGCCACGTCAAGCTCTGACTCCTGCCTTTTTGTCAATGCCACTGTCTCCAACCCATATAACATAGCTGGTCTCACTACCCTCTTGCAGATCTTCCCTTTTACTCTTACTGGTACTCATCTGTCACAAATCACTCCTGACACTCTTCTCCACCCACTCCATCCTGCCTGTACTCTCTTCTTCACCTCTCTTCCACACTCACCATTACTCTGAACTGTTGATCCCAAGTTTATAAACTCATCCACCTCTTCTCCCTGCATCCTCACCATTCCTCTACCCTCCCTCTCATTCACACACACATATTCTATCTTAGTCCTGCTGACCTTCATTCCTCACAGAAAGTACACACAACTGCTGAAGGAAAACACTGAACAAAGGAGAGGGCTGCTTGCTAATCAAGTTGTGTTTGTCAGGAAATAATGACGAGCACAACCGCTTCTGCCACCTGGTTGTCCCTACTAGACTGGACGATTCGTGCTTCCCCACTCATTTGGTATATGTAAGCACACTTCTGATTCTAATTCCTGTTCCATGCTGTAGTTTTTAGTGAACTTTGAAGCAGTTAGATATGGATACGTGTTTCCCTGTGTGTTTTATTGACATGTTCGAAATCTCATTGTCAGCACAAGTAAGTGGGGTTTGGAAAGGGGTGGGAGTGTTTGAGTGTGTGTTTGGATGTTAGATAAGGGTTAGGTAAGAGCAAAGCTTTAGTGTGTGTGTGTGTGTGTGTGTGTGTGTGGGGGGGGTTATAGCTAGGGTTAGGTAAGGGGATAGATGTAATGTTGGCAATGTGTGCTAGTGCATGTTTGTATGTATCCAAGTTTGTTTTGTGTAATGGTAGTGTTATGGGAATGTTTTATTAAGGCAAGGTATAGGGTCAGGGTTGGAGGGATCATTAGGGTTAGGGTGAAGCCCCCTGCCCACCTTAATAATGCATGATAACTCCAGTTCTTCCCTTGCTTCCAACCCTAACCCTATACCTTATCTCAAAAAAACTCCCCCCAACGCTACCATTATTAAGATAAGTTACAGACTAGTGTTCCTGTTTAGTATAAAGATGTTTTCCTTTTTTTTTTATCTTTTGCAGGTTCAGTGTTTAGGGTTTTCAATATGTATGTTCGATCTTATGTATTTTGCTGTTTTGTGTTCGCCGTTAAGTAATTTTGATTATACATAATGTAATCAGATATGGTTAGACATATAATTTCATTCACTGTTTGCTGTAAGTTTTGCTTCAAGCTAACTGTAAACAAGCCTTTGTGCTAGTGTCATGGGAACTGGAAGAAAATGAGTGCCAGTGAGTTATTTTTTTTTACTTTAAAGTTATTGCCAATGTTATAATCATTAAATTTAAAACTGCTTTTCTTGCAAGTAGTTTCCAGCTAAGGCAATTTCCCATTATGTAAGTTTTCAGAGAAAAGACAGCCACCCACAGATGTGAAATTCACTGATTGAATTTCACTGTAAATCAGTGCTTAATATAACTGGGTTATAGTGCCATTCATTATCAAAAGGAACCAAGGATCAAAAGTGCCTTTTTATTACTTTCAGACAGTTTAGCTTAGGGCAATTTCTTTGTTTGTATTTTTATGTATGAGGTCAACTCAGATGTGTCTCCTATAGTGCTTGGCACACTAGAACTTGTAATGTCACAGTACAAAATACTGCTGCTGTTACTGACTACATATAGCAACTGGCTGTATCTGTAATATGCTATATTTCTGGGTGCATTTTCCTAGTTTCATTATGGCCCTTAAATGGCAATAAAAAGAGAACAGCATGTTTAAAAATATATTAAATTCAATGATAAGACTAAGCCTGGGCATTATAGTACTTACCAAAGCATCATTTAACTGTGTTAGTTCTCACTACAAAAGGCAGTATAGAGCAGCACATACTTTTTCAGTGCATCTCTATATATCTGTAGTTGTATCAGCTTAGTATAACATTCTTTTGCATTTTCATTGTTCAAAGCCTGCTTCCTATTCTCAGTGTTCAAAACCCACTTTATTATAGACAACAACCTGCCTTCACTCACGCCACAAGCCAAGCGAAGATGAGTGTTACCTGCATGCTAAATTCTGAGCCTGCTCGCATGTATGTAATATGCTATGCATTCTCAGTTTAATTGGCGTACATGGGGTCAGCATCACTCTGCTGTCTATTTGTAAAAGTATAAACTGGTGAGAAATGATTTTTGTACTCTCACATATACTTTTAGTGTATATGTATTTATTTCCTTTTGATAATCAATACTTCCTGTAGGATATGGATACATCCTACTGTGTGCTAAATACATGAAAATTAAAAATAATTCATTAGTAGTTATTTGATAACAAGTAAGCTAGATAAAAACAAAACAAAAAAAGTCATAATAATGATGTTCCTCCCTAAAAAAAAACACAGTGAAAGCAGACTGAAATTGCTAATATAATTTTGTTTTACATGCACAATATTCTACAACTGAATTTGCATATTCTCCATTTGGCCAGATAATTACTGTAGCAGGAATCCAGTATTGTATAGATATTATTCCAGAGTCCAATATAGAGATCCAGCAAACATTACATAATAACAGAGTAAGTGCAGAGGCATACAGAAACTAACGTTAACACTGTGTTGCTTCAGAATGAAAGAACACAAGTAAATATTACATATAAGAAGATGTGAGAAAAGCCCACTTAGAGCTGATTCTGACAGTGTACTGAAGAATACTGGGGATATATATTACACTGACCTAAAGTAGATGTATTACTGGGGATGTATATTACACTGACCTAAAGTAGATGTTATCTGTTCTCTCTAAAAAAAAAAAAAAAAAAAAAAAATAGACTGATCTAAACTAAAAGGGCCTACTATGAAACATCAAATGGCAAAATCCCAAGCGAAAGAAATTATGAAAACTAGTGCCCAAAACACATAAGGGCAAAAAAGGAAATGTTTAACTGTTTTTTGCAGGGGGCATGCCCCTCTACACTCTCCAATGTGGGGTGCAATCGCCCCTATACTAACAAACTTTATATATATATATATATATATATATATATATATATATATATATATATATGTGTGTGTGTGTGTGTGTGTGTGTGTGTGTGTGTGTATGCATATGTATACCAAGTCCACAATCACACTAACTCCATGACAGGATTACTGTACTAAAAGAAACTGCCAGCATACACTTAGAAATTGCACCAACAAAGAAAAAAATAGAAATTGGAATTGTGTTCATTGATCTTGCCCTTCAGGCTGTTGACATTTGAAACACTATTTGTAGATATACCAACATGTAAATAAATACATATGGCTGTGTGTGGGTCTGTGTATATGAATAAGTATATATATTTTTTATCGATTAAGATGGATGTGAATAACCATATTTTTGCCACACACACGTACATTTTGATTAATGACATAGCTAGCTAGCAGTATGTAATATATATACTCACTTTATGATATACATATTTTTATTTATGGAAAACCTACTCATGTCTCCAAATTTGTCTTCAAATTATGTATATATCTGTGTGTGTGTGTGTGTGTGTGTGTGTGTGTGTGTGTGTGTGTGTGTGTGTGTGTGTGTGTGTGTATGTGTGTATGTTAATCCTGTCTCCTGCGTACGTTACCAGCTCTCTACCAGTTAGAAACACCACTCTAAAACTCCACCTCAGCTTCAGTTAAACTAAAAGAAACAAAAGCATACTCTCCGTATGCACTAAAATATTAACCTCCAAAAATGACTGCAACCAGTCACTTGGAAAACAACATTACTGCAAAACAGTCCTGATCCTAAACTGTTAAACTAAATAAAATATACTGTAACTACCTAATTCGTAATTGACCCATAAAACTAGCACACCTTAAGATGCCCTTACTGCACTTCTACATTATACTAAAAACTTATCTGAATGCCTCAGAAATGTTGAAAATCGCCTCTCAACTAGAGCAGAAAGCTATCTATTAAACTGACCATTCATAAAAAGCTACAGAAACTATATAAAACTATATTCAGAGCACAAAACACCAACTCATAAAATATATGTTTCACTGAAATGATTGGGAAACATTAATTCAACCTAACAAGTAAACTGAATCTGTTCTGCATGGAAATTCTGGCACTGTAAATGAGCAGTCAAGTTTGTGATTTGTTGCTGTGCTGTCAGTTGTCATGAATTTCACTCTCTATTTATGCAGCAGAAAAAGAAGTTATGTCTTACCATAACGTTCCATCTGTGTTGTTGATCTTCGTTCATTCATTACTGAACAGAGCCGGCCATATATCAAGCTTGCGTCAGCCAAAAACTCTCGAGCCAAGGTCTTACCCAGAATGCTCTGCTCCCTGTTACCTCAGATCGAATTTGCAAGTTGATAGACAAAAGTAGAGGGTATCTCTGGTCATAACAGACCTACAATAAAGGAGTATATGAGATCAACCAGGAACCTCCGGAGGGGGACAGAGGGTGGAGAGTATCAACAACACAGATGGAACGTTATGGTAAGACATAACTTGGAAGGACATTCCTGAGCACCATGGAGCCAAAAGTAGCTCTACCTCTGGAGGCCAAATCCAATTTGTAATGAAGAATAAAGGTATGAGGTTTGGCCCAAGTTGCAGCTGAGCAAATATCATTGAGGGAAGCCTTAGCATGGAAAGCTGCTGAAGTTGCCATAGACCTTGTAGAATCTGTTTTCACTGTGTGAGGCAAGGTGAGGTTGTTCTTGTTGTAGATAAAGGTAATACAATTTGTCAACCATGACGCCAATGTAACCTTTGAGAAAGGATGACCTAGTTTTGGTCCAGAAAAAGCCAGAAATTGTTTGTCTGATTTAAGGGTAGATTTTGTTCTGTCCAGATATTTGCCTATGAACATCCAAGGAGTGCAGGCAATACTCTCCCTTGTTAGAGTGGTTAAGAAAAAATACTGGAAGGTCAATATACTGGTTGATAGACCGCTCTGACACCACTTTTAGTAAAAAGGAAGAATTAGTTCTCAGTGATACTCTATTCTTATGGAAGATAAGATAGGGAGGTTGGATGCATAAGGCTTGAAGTTCTGACAAGCATCTAGCTGATGTGATTGCAATCAGAAACAAAGTTTTCCATGAGATATATTTTAAATCACATGATGCCACAGGTTCAAAGGGGGGAACTGCTAGGGCTTGCAGGACCAAGGCCAAATCCCAAGGTTGTACTGGTTCTCTAAAGGGAGGTTTTAGGTGAAGAACCCCTGTCAAGAAAGTTTTACAGAGTCTATGTGACATGAGCAAAGAATCCTGAAAACCAATGTGGAAATCTGAAATGGCAGCTAAATGCACAAGAATAGTAGAGGCAGACACCCCTGAGTGGAAAAGATGTGATAAGTAAGCCAAAACCACTGAAACTGGGGCTGAAAAGGGGTCTAATTGTTTATTCGCTGCCCAAAGAGAAAACCTTTTCCGTTTATTGAGATAGATTAGTCTGGTGGATGATTTATGAGATGCAATAACAATATTGCACACTGGGGACGAGAGGTTTTCCTGCCTAGCAATCATTGGAAGTGAAGAAACCAAGCTGTCAGTTTCAGGGTTATTAGATTGGGGTGAGTCAGACCTTGTGGATGGGAGATCAACGTTGGAGATGGATTGAGGATCCACAGTTGATCTAGCTGGTGAGGCCAGAGGACGGGGAACCAGACTTGTCGAAGCCAATATGGAGCAATGAGGATCACTTTGCTTTTCAACTGCTGTGCTTTCTTCAGAAATTGGGAAATGATGGGTAGAGGAGGATAAGCATAAAGTAGACCCAAGGGTCAAGCGTGGACTAGAGTGTCTCTCTGTGACTGTCCATGAGGGGGGATCAGGGCAAAATAGTTGCTGCATTTGTAGTTGGTTGGGGAAGCGAATAGGTCATAGCAAGGCTGGCCACAGAGGTTGAAGATTTTTGCCACTATCACAGGGTTGAGGGACCACTCGTGAGGTTGTAGAATATACCTGCTCAATTTGTCTGCTATCACATTGGAGCTCCCAGGAATGTGCCTTGCAATTAGAAAGCAGTTGGAAGCTATCGCTCATTGCCATATTCTCAAGGCCTCTTGGCATAACGGATAAGATCTTGTGCCCCCTTGCTTGTTGATGTACCAGACCACTGACATGTTGTCTGATTGGATCGCAATAGTCCCTGATGGAAGGATGGAATGGAATGCTTGCAACACTAGTAGCACCACCCACAGTTCTAGGACATTGATATGCAAAAGGACCTTTGTCTCCGACCAGGTGCCTTGGACTGAGTTTCCCTGACATAGCCCCCCCCACCCCATCAAGGAGGCATCCGTGGTCACTGTGGCTTTCAGCTAATGGGGGCTGAAGGGGCGAGACAATTGTTGGGGATTTTGAGACTTCCAGCAGAGTAAATCTTGCTTGCATGTCTCAGTTATACTTATCTGAAAAGACAAAGGATGTTGTAGAGGGTACCACTGAGTGAGAAGTAACCACTAAAGGATCCTCATGTGGAATCTTGGTGATCAAGGCTGCCAATGACCCCAAGACTTGGAGTATAGATTGAGTGGGAGATTTGTGGTGACAGAGCAGTGGCTGAACCTGTTGTCTTATTCTTTGAAGCCTGTGGTCAGGAAGAGATGCTGTGTAATTTCTCATGTCCAACAGTACCCCGATGAATTCTAAGGACTGGGCTAGGGTTGTGTTGGACATCTCCCAGTTTATAGTAATTTCTAGGCATTGTGCTGTGAGGAGAGTGTAGTGCAGGGCTTCTTCCAGTAGACGCTTGGTGGGGGCAGTGAGGAGCCAGTCATCTAGATATGGAAATGTCTGGAATCCTTGAAGTCGCAAGTGAGCGATAACCACTGCCATGCATTTGGTGAGCACTCTGAGGGCTGTAGAGAGACCAAAGGGCAGTGCTCAAAATTGGGAGTGACTGGCTCCTATGCAGAAGCGGAGGTATCTTCTTGAGCGTTTGTCCATTTTTATGTGGTAATATGCATCTTGAAGATCTACAGATATCCAGTTGTCTTCTTCCAGAAGAGGAAGGATAGACTGAACCGTGACCATCAGGAATGTCTCTGTTTTTACAAATTTGTTCAGTGTGCTGAGATCCAGAATTGGTCTCCAGTCCCCTGTCTTTTTTGAAACTAAAAAGAACCTTGAGTAAAAACTGGATCCTATCTGGTCTGGGGGGACAATTTGGATGACTCTTTTTTGTAGCAGCTTTTGGATTTCATGTGCTGCTGCTTCCCTTTGACCAGGTGGAACGTCGGGTAATTCTCTGGATGAATGGAAGGGGATGCGATAGCCTCTGGATATTATCCATTGTTTATCCAAGAAAAACAAATAGAATAAAAAACCCTCTCTTTATTAAAACCAAAGCTTTCGGGAATGTCCCTTCTTTAGTGTTTAATTAATACATTTAAAATTAAACGTATATATGCGCATTAAAACACAACCACATGACACAGCCACCCTATAAAAACACAATACAAATACTTAAATCCAATTAATTAGTATACTATCATTAAAAACAGTTATTAAAGAAACACAAACTGATTATATGTCAAACCTATACCTTTCATTGGAAGAAAATTTTTTTTACAAAAAATTCATATATATTACTTCAATCAATATATATTGGACACATACATCAAAATATGAATGTTTAAAAAGTGAAAATTAATGATATTGCTTCTGTCTAAATTCTAACATTGGCTTAATAGTTACCATATTGTTTAGCCCTGGTGCTTTATCGGCTTCAAGCCTTATAATCCATTTGTATTCGGATGTATCCAGTTTATTATTTATGTCTCCAAGCCTTAGAGTTCTATTTATTACTTCCAAGACTTTAAAACTAAAGCCATGTGATGCCCCTTTTTCATTTTTATGTTGTGCTAATGTATTAGAGGAAGTATTTCTTCTCATCTCTGACTTATGCTCAATGATGCAATCTTTTAAAGTCCTTGAGCATTTTCCCACATAGAACCCTGGTCATTGTGTACAAGTAGCTAAATAAACAACCATTGTTGTTCTGCAAGTTGCCTGACATTTTATTTCATATCTTAATTTATTTATTGGTGTCAAAAAACTTTTTAACACAAATATCAGCGCAGCAACTACAAGCAAGACATGGTAATGTTCCCACATTATGTATTATTGGCTGCAATAAGTTTGCTTCAAAATCTTTATAGCATAGCTTTTTCTTTAGATTATGCATATTTCTATATGCAAACCTAGGTGTGTGTCCCAGTATTGTACACTGTAACTCAGGTTGGGCCATCAAAACATGCCAATTTTTTCTGATTATATATATTAACTGCGGTGGTGGTGCTGTGGTAGCGTTGTCGCCTCACAGTAAGACGTCCTGTTTGATTCTCAGCTAGAGCGTCTTCTGTGTGGAGACATGCATGAATGGGCGTACCTTAGTTGAAGGTTGTGCATCAGGGCTGGAACTCAGCATGTAAAAAATCTACTGCCAATCATTAGCGGACCGGAGTTCCACTGTGGCGACACCTAACCGGGAAAAGCCGAAAGACACAACATTGATTCAATATATCTGGTCATATTGTTGTATGTGGTAACATATCTCAATGCAACTTGTGTATTATTAACTTCCTCTTTCAACATTGTACAATTACTAAAGTATGGGCATGCATATGCATTTCTATTTTTCAATATATTATCTCTTATTTCCATGACGTATCTCATGTTATACCCTCTACTTTGAAATTCATTACATAATACATCCATTTGTTGCTCACATTTACGCTGATCTGTATTTAGTCTTCTAATCCTTAGTAGTTGACTCTTGATAATTCCGCCAAATACATGCCGTGCATGCATGCTTTTGGCATGCGTATATCTATTAACCTGTACATTTTTTCTATAAACACAGGTTCCAAGTTCATTATTACAGTCCTTATATATTTCAACATCCAAGAAAGACATTTTACTATTAGATGAATTCATTGTGAACCTCAGAAAATCAGTTGAATTATTCAAATAGTGCATGAATTCATTCAATTGTTGTTAATTTCCTTCCCATAGTAAAAAACAGTCATCTACAAAATGCTGATAAAACAGTATGTTATTCTTAAATGAATTCACATCATTAAAAATATATTGTTTTCCCCATTGACTTAGTACAATGTTAGCGTATGTGTTAGCCATGGGCATACCCATGGCCACACCTGATACTTGTAGGTAAGACTGCTTATTAAACAGGAAGACATTCTTCTCTAAGACAACTTCTATTATACTACATAGAACCTCAATCTCTCTCCCTTTCATCTTGGAGTTCTGACATAAAAACTCACGAATAGCATTAACCTCATATTCATTTGGTATAACTGTGAATAGTGATGCTATATCCATAGTCACCGTCGTATATTCACAATTCCTGTTACTATCATACCAGCGATACAATTTTTTTAAGAAATAATTTGTGTCTTTGATGTAACTGGGGCATAGAGTTAAATACTTGCTCAACTTTTCTTGAACAAAAATAGACAGGGGTTCTGTTGACCTTCCCCTTCCAGAGACTATCGGTGTCATTGGTGGTAGTGTAAGAGACTTATGTAGTTTAGGTATTCCATATATCACTGGAATTTCAGGGGTAGGAATTGAGAAGTAGTTGAAGAGCTCCAGCGTAATGTCACCCTGTGTCTGCATCTCATATACAAATATATTCACTTCACTAATAACTTTTCTAACTTCAGCAGGTGTAATTTCTCTGAATACATTCTTATCATCCAGAAACTGGTGCATTAAATCAGTGCATTTTGTTTTATCAAAGATCACTGTCACTCCCCCCTTATCAGCCTGTTTGATGATAATGTCTTTATTGTTAACCAACTGTCTATATGCTCTAGACTCTTCATATGTTGTATTATAGAATTTGATTTTCAGTCTATGCATAACTACATCATTGTATAGTTGTCTCAAATCATCCTCATATACAGCATTGAATGCATTAAGTACTGGACAGTTATTAGGGATAAACGTGCTTTTCTTTTTTAACTTTTCAGAAATAGCACCCTGTGTATCCCTAAAAATCATTTTTAAGCAAACATTCTGATAAATATTTTCAAATCAGTTAACGCCTCCACAATGGTGTCATTATTACTTGGAATGAATTGCAGGCCCCTATTTAAAAGTCTCTCCATGTCATTAGTCAAATTAAAGCTGGATAAGTTTATCACAGAAGTGCATGGCTTACCATTCACCTGCGCCCATGTTTGTTATTCGGTAAAGGGCTGTTGTTTTTTCTTTTCCCTGTACCCATGTTGAAGCGTTGTTGACAGCGTCCTCTCGAATGAGGACAGTTCTTGGTGTCTATTTTCTCCAGTAAATTTGGTATTATCGGTTGTGATAGGTTTAAAAAAACCACTGCTTGTTTTACTCTAGCCTTTAATACCAGCATCGATCCACTCAAAGCTTGTCTGCCCTCGACTAAGGGATTAATTGTTTCTGATGCAGCCGCTGTTGCTGCATTTCGATGAATATGGCTTCTTTCACCAATCATGTTACGTATAGTCATTTCATCCTCATTCTCGCCCTCCCAATTGGAGTGCTGCTGTGTCAAAACCTGCCCCTCCTGGTTAGTCGGATTATTTTCAACTTCAAACACATCAAGTTCATCCATCCTATTTCTTTTTTCTTTCGGTTGAGAGAATTTAACATTGTTGTTTGGATGGGTCCTCGGCCAAGAGAAAATATGACTCAACCTAAAATCATTTATATCTCTTTGCAATTTTTGTTGTTTAACAGTTTGTAGCTTGTTGTCCAACATATTCATCCTATTTACCATCAACTGATACAAGTCTGAGATACACATAAAATCACTGGAGCTAGTCAGCTCATTTTCAATTTTTTTGATTTCTTCAGTTAATTCTTTCTCTATAGGCAAAAAATAATCATTCATCAACTGCATATATTCTTTGCTTAACTTTAAATTTAACTGTTGCCAGGTTTTCAACAGCTCAGGGTATGTGTTAGCGTAGGCAGGCATTTTCAGTATACGCAGCCCTCTTGGGACTATATTAAATTCCAAGTAGGCTGAAAAACTTAAACTTTGCCATTGAAACCTTTTGAAGGTTTGCACCTTCCTTTCTAACTGGATTAGTAGATTGTTAAGATGTTAATTCATTTCAGGAACTAGCACTGTGTTTGATTCTTTATTACCAATAACCTGGTATACTAACGGGTTACCTGATAACACCAGCAAGTCCCGTATAGATTTTTTAGTGTTATTGTCCGTTTTAATGTCCATTTGCTTAATTTGTGTTGGCTGTGTCATTGTACAGTTCGTATAAAATGTAAACAAAGGTGAGCAACCAAGGTTGAAAAAAAATCACTATGAATAAGAAGTCCAACTCCAACCACGGTTCTAAGTTTCTTCTATTCTTAGCACGATAAATATCCAAGAAAAATGAATAGAATAAAAAATGCTCTCTTTATTAAAACCAAAGCTTTCGGGAATGTCCCTTCTTCAGTGTTTAATTAATACATTTAAAATTAAACGCATATATATGCGCATTAAAACACAACCACATGACACAGCCATCCTATAAGAACACAATATAAATACTTAAATCCAATTAATTAGTGTACTATCATTACAAAGCAGTTATTATAGAAACACAATCTGATTATATGTCAAACTTATACCTTTCATTGGAAGAAAATTTTTTTTTACAAAAAATTCATATATATTACTTCAATCAATATATATTGGACATCTACATCAAAATATGAACGTTTAAAAAGTGAAAATTAATGATATTGCTTCTGTCTAAATTCTAACATTGGCTTAATAGTTACCATATTGTTTAGCCCTGGTGCTTTATCGACTTCAAGCCTTATAATCCATTTGTATTCGGATGTATCCAGTTTATTATTTATGTCACCAAGCCTTAGACTTCTATTTATTACTTCCAAGACTTTAAATCTAAAGCTATGTAATGCCCCTTTTTCATTTTTATGTTGTGCTAATGCATTAGAGGAAATATTTCTTCTCATCTCTGACTTATGTTCAGTGATGCAATCTTTTAAAGTCCTTGAGCATTTTCCCACATGGAACCCTGGGCATAGTGTACAAGTAGCTAAATAAACAACCATTGTTGTTCTGCAAGTTGCCTGACATGTTATTTCATATCTTAATTTATTTATTGGATGCTCAAAAAACTTTTTAACACAAATATCAGCGCAGCAACTACAAGCATGACATGGTAATGTTCCCACATTATGTATCATTGGCTGCAATAAGTTTGCTTCAAAATCTTTATAGCATAGCTATAGCTATAGCTATAGCTATAAAATGTCAGGCAACTTGCAGAACAACAATGGTTGTTTATTTAGCTACTTGTACACAATGCCCAGGGTTCTATGTGGGAAAATGCTCTAATACGCTAATATTCTTACTGATACTGCTCAGGGATGTCTTTCCTTCCTGGGATTTGCTTTTTTTCTGAACTAGTTTCCTCCTTTTGTTGTATAACCTATTTATGGCAGGGGTCCACCCAGACTGGTTTCCTTCTCTTAGGGGAGTGAGTCTTGGTTTTGCTAGGATGGCATGATCCATGCATCCTTGTAGGTGCTCATAGAGTCAACTGTAAAGGATTCTGCATCTTGGGCAGTGTTATCCTTTAGCATGGGGCTGTGAAACTTACCACCTCTGCCTTAAGTAAGGTGAAGTTTGCTTTAGAAAAGTTTTTCACTGTGTTTTCCTTGGTTGGGGTGGTGGTGGTGGGGTGTGGACATCCAGGGTGATTAGTTTATGGTCTGATCTAACTAATGACGGGTTGACCTCTGGTACGGAACACCTGTCGTCCATGTTGGTGATGACCTGGTCCAATATGTTGTGGCCTCTGGTAGGGGAGTTTAACAGCTGATCCAGGGCATTTGAGTTGATAAATTCCAGGAAGCGCTGAGCCTGGGAGTTTGTACTCAAGTAGTTTTTCCAGTTAATGGTAGGGTAATTGAAATTGCCCAATATCAGGGTGTTCAATAGGACCTTCATGTTTTCCAGTGTCTCCAGAAAGGCAGAGTGGTGGTCCTGGGTCATGGAGGGTGATCTGTAGCAGGCCGCAATTTACATTGCAGATTTGCCTGATGTTAGTTGCACCTGGATGATCTCAGAGGTATCATGCTGCGCCACTAACCTGGACATGTGGGTATCCTTGATGAATATGGATACACCTCCTCCTTTTGTGTTTCAGTCCATGTTCTGTGGCTAAAATGTGTGGTATGAGTTGTAGCCCAGTAGTGCTGGAGTGCTGTCTGGAGCCTTGAACCAGGTTTCAGTTACTGCACAGATGTCGACATTCTCCATACTTAGGAGTGCTTCGAAAGCATGCATTTTGAAATTTAAACTCCTGGCGTTGAGTAGCATAGCCCTCATTTTTTTACTTGTGCTGTTTACGGAGGTGGGTTTGAATTTTGAGCCTTGCCTAAAAAAGGCACTATGGGGTCAGCAAGAGCCTTGGCCAGTATTCGAAAGCCAAGGGGTGACAGGTGCAAGCTGTCTCTTGTGAAGCAATGTGGCTTGTCAAGCATGTCATCCCAGGCTGACAGACACTGGATCCCCTTTGAATGACACCAGAAGCTTAGCCAATTGTTGAAATTGATCATTTTTTCTTTATACTGAGGTATCATTCTTGGTGAGGGCAGGATGCTACTCAGGGTCAGGGTCATACCCACCTGGGCTACATGATCAGAGAGCTCTTCCATGTCTCTTTTCATGTAGTCCAGGGAGGTACGTCTCAGGTCATTCACACCAACATGAACAATGACAGAGTCATATTTCTACTTGTTCTGGATTGACCTGAGTGCTTGTGTTATGTGGTGGATTCTGGCTCCCGACAGGCAGCTAACAGTAACCTTCTCCTTGTCCAGCCTAGTGAGTAGGGCGTCAGTGTGCCTGACTATTGAGTCACCTATTACTAGTGTGTTAGGTATGTTATTTTGCCTTAAGGGCTGTGATTGTGCGGCACATTGATTTTGTGTTTTATGTGTTGTCTGGTTTGTGACAGGAGGTGCAGGTTTTGTGTGTGTCTGCTTTGGAGCTCTCTGATGCTTTTGCAGGTTTTTATTTAGAGCCTCAATGTATGATTGTGTGTATTTACGTGCATTTTTTGCCAGTGCTGGTTTAATAGGTCTATGTGAGGCTGGAGGTGTGGTGCAAGTGTTAACCTTCTCCTCATGACTGTCTGTTCCAGTCTTGGGTGGAGAGACCTTAGCCTCCAGTTTGGCTGTATAATTGCATCTCTCACATATGTTAGTGTTTTGTGGTAGGAGGAGAGGGCTGTCTGTGTACATGAGGCAGTATTAACATTGTCTCAGGATATCCAGATTCACCAGCTGGACTGGAGAGTACACCTGAAGTTGCCCTTTGGTCATGCCTGAATAGTAGGGTGAGCTGCTAAGTCACTTGGTTGGTGAGGGGTAGATAAAGAGCCTTGCCCTGCTGGGCAGTCAAGTGTCGGTGTATATTAGTGCTTGCTATTAGGTCTGAGCAATTGCTGGATAATACCAATTGCCCATAAAGTCTGTTTGTGTGTTACAGGTAATAGCAATTACCCTAGAGTACTGGCTCATGACTCTTATTCATTATCCTTAATCGTCTACAGAGAAAGACTACAACTCAGCACAAAAACTGAGCAGGAATGTTACTAAGTGTTTTGGTTACTAAAACCCTTTTGAAAATATCCTGGGGTGCTCTTCATTACCCATCTGAGATGACAGCATAGATAGTGTGTAATTCTTCCCAACATAATAACAATTCAGGACAGTGGGCTACTAATTTGTGATGTCAGCGCCCTACCATAGAACCCCAGAAACAATCAGCACAGTATGCTGAATGTGATAGCACCAAAGTACCAGATTATGAAGCATACCTGTGGCATGCCTATGTTTTAATGGCAGGACACTATCTGGTACAAAACTATATGTCATGACATGATGCACATATGTTCTGAAAATAGAGAAATATGATATCCACTATTGTATAGACAGTTCGATAATATTAATGCAGAGACATTCAACTTGTGCATGCCCTCCCAAGCTGTGACATCAGTCACCAACACAACAAGCTCAATACATTGATAGAGCAACACAACTGACACACAGACAGATATTATACCCAAAGTGGTACAGTTGCTATGTCAATACCAAACCACAGCATGCTGACCTGTGCCTGTTTTGGTAACCTGAGTTATCATGAATCACCTCTATCAGTATTGCGCATAGCTGTTAGTACAATGGGCACCATGCTTATCATACCCACAAAGGGCAGGACACACATAAAAAGCAAACAATGACAGAGGCAATAGCCACACCTGTATGGCTGATGTGCCAGTAACATCCCAGAGCATGCAGACCTGTGCATGTTCTTCAAACTTCTGGCACAAGAATAACCTCTCTGTGTATGTAATACACACATGTAAAAACAGTTGGTACCACAACAAGCATAGTTACCGGGAGCAGGACATTTACAGAACAGAACAGCAGATGCATATTGTTTGGCAGTCCAGTTTATGTGTCAGTACCACCACATGGCATACTGATTTTTGCTCGTCTTGGCAAACCAAAGCCTACATGTCAGTACCACAGGTCCTGAAATCTAATTACCTGTAGAAACATACTGTTAGACTAATAACACAACATAGCACAAACAGAAAAATATGATGGCCACAAAGGTACAGTTATCTTGAGAACAGCATCCCACAGTGAAGTGAAATGTATATTGTCATAAAAGATCCAGACACTGTCATAAGGTATCTAGGTACTCTTGTTGACAATTGTTTATCTTTTGACCATCCTGTCTTTAAAGTAGTTTGGAAGGCCTTTTACCTACCTCATCTAATTTCCAAAGGCATTTTCTCAAGACCCAAAGGTGTCTTAATTCCCTTTCACTCATATTTCATCAGACCCATTACTGAATATAATGCCCCTTTTGGCATGTATTTGTCTAAACATGTATTTCAACTTGAGAGACCCCAGATATTCCAAACTAAAAAGATAAGTCACCTCACAAATTTTAATTATCAGGACATCATCTCAAAAAGCCTTATTCTGTACTTGTTTTCATACAGACTCTTCTCTGATGCTGTGTGTCCAGTATTTCTAGCCATGAAAGATTTGACCCTCTTTGACCTCCTATTCATTCATAGAACAAATGATTCCTCAAATACCCTGTTAAAGAAACTAAACCAATAGATAAATAGGATACTCTGGTTTGATAGATTCCTAACCCAATGTAGCCCCCACCTCTCAAACAAAGTTCCACTGCGAGTAGAGCAAAGTAGCATCATTGCCACCTTCACAGCAAACTAGATAATTGGATGGGCAGCCACACATTTTCCTCCAGTCTATCTTGTGTTGCCCTCCTTGAGGCTGGAGGCCACTTTTGTATATAGTTTATTGGTTAAGATTGTAATGGTCTGTAGACTGATTACCTAGTACTTACCTATGAACGTATACATTCTGATAGCCTAAGCCATCAAACACAACTTCTTTTCATGAATATCATGCATTACCACATTAGGCACAATAGTCATCATCTGAATAGTATCAGGCATCAGGTCACGCAGACTAAATTACAGCACAGGCACGCACAGAGAACAAGTGATACTACACTATACAGCAATTTAGTCTTCAGCATGTAATGTATGTATCCATAGCTCCCACTTATTGGGAATCCTACACTCAGTAGTACTGGCTGCCATGGGTGATTTATACGCTCTAAGGTAAATATAATACTCAGGTAAGTCTGTGAACCATATGCAACACCAACTTAACCACAACCACACAGCATTCCACTGTAATACCTGCCTACTGAACGTACTGCAGTGAGTTGCTGGTGTACAGCCCCCAGCTGTACCTGTAAAGAATGCAGCAAGATCATGCCATTAGTGGATATCCTGACAAAGACAGAACAGAGATACCCTGCCAGTCTTATATGTCAGGAAGAATGTACCATACCTGGCCTGTTATCATCTAATACTGATACACTTGTATCACACCATTAATCAATGCAAATATGTCAGTACTATATTAGAGCATACACATGCAAATCCAAATATGCAAGACAGCATATGACTACTGCAGTTTCTGTGGAATACAGAAAAGGAGTTATTCATTTTGAAGGTTTGTGTATACTGTAGGTCATCACAAAGCTAAGTCCATCAACAGAAGAATTAGTAACTGAAGAAAATGTAAAATGAGGATAAGTTCACATTAGTAAGGTCAGAATAGGATTAAAATCAATTACAGTACCTGCTAGGTACCTGCGTTTAGTGGGAAACACTCATCTCCCTTCTGGGTACCCACAGGCTGGAACTGTGGCCACCAATAACACAACAAATTCCTCAGTGTCAGTCAGTGGTTGTGGTGGTATGCCTTGCAGCCTCAATATCTCTTGTCATTTGCCATGCCTTCCCATGCATGTCCATGACATGGTGACAGTAGGCCTGAATTAAGCAGACATGGCCCTTCAATGATATTTTCCTCACCAACAGTGATTTCCCACAGCCAGTCCCTGCGGTCATGATGTCTTCAGTCCAGCAAAGTCATGCCATGCTAGTGCAGGGCCTTGTGGAGTATATAATTCCTGGCTGCTGTAAACTTATCTTACCACAGTCTGACAGCAGCCATAAGATGCGAGCAATAAGTAATCATTAGGTCCATATAAACAAAATGACATGTTTCATATATGAAACAACCTGTACATTATCTGACACTAATGCACACCACTCCCTTTACATGGATGCATTACTGTGTCATGTACTGACTTTGTCTAGTTCACTCCTTAAGACAAAAACTGTGATATCTGGAACACCCCATTGTCTTCTTGACTCCCTTCCACTCAGTCTGACCTTCTAGGCCTATTCTACCCAGTAAAATTATACAAATATTTATGTGTTTGTTTAGGTTCCTCCCTGCCTTTCCTTCTCCATATAAAACTATCATTTCTAGTATACGTAATAAATATAATGCAGCTTACAAGCTTACTAGTCTCCTCATTTCTGAAGCAAAGAAATGAATATCAAAGAATAATACTCTTCCTCAAAATCAAGCACCCCTCCCCTTGTAACACTATCCAGACTTCAAAATACTAGTACTTTTTGAAAATCTATCATCACATTCACATTTTCATTAATTTTTCAGACATGGGAATCCAAGATGGTGATTTTCTAAATTTCACTAATACTCTACCTATTATATAGAGAGCGACCCTTTTCTCTGTCTCTACTATGTATACATTTCTGGTCCTACATTTATGTTACATCCTGCATATCAGCTCTCTTTCTCCTATATCAATGATCTTTAAGAATACAAAACTCCAGAACACGAACATTCTCTTACACTTCTTTCATACTTGAAACAATTCACAGCGCATTTTGAAAACTGCCCGGTTGTTTGGAATTCTTTTTTTTCTTACTTAGAAAAGCATTCTTTGCTCATGTCACAGAAATCCACAAATGTAACTGAATTTAACCCTGGCCCGACCCTTCTGCTGATCTGACCTCATTTCCCATTTTCCTCAGTTACATATACTTCTGTTGAAGTACTTATCTTTGTGATGGCCTGCCACATAATCAAACTTTTTAGAAAAGTATAACCCACATTCTGATATACAGAATATCTCATGCTTCATCTACGAGTCTGTAATAGTCTTTGTGGTTTACCTAAACAAAGTAAATAATGTTTTGTTTGAGTGATATTTTTAATGTTCCTATTGTACTGTATTTATTTATCTGTGCTTCATTTTGTAGTGTATTTTAATTCTCTAAATACCTCACACTGCTCCCTTTTGGCTGAGGTCATAGCTAAAGGGTTTCTCCTACCAGTTCAGCCATCTAGTTAATTTTTTTTATATAAATACAATTAAACAAATAAATTAAATACCATGGTCCTAAAAAGTGTAGAATCAGAAGCACATTCATTAGAGATCTTTACGACTGCTGCACTGGAAACAGGTGGACTCCCTGTCAGCGAGGGTGCCATGCAGTTGTTTAGAAGTACTTCTTATCCCAGTCAGTACTCTGTATTTGAAACAGAAAATTAAAGGCCATCGGGGGGTAAAATCAGTGTCTGTTTTTTCTTGGTTGTGTAATTTAAGATCTATGACAGAGTACCTCAGCAAGAACACTAGCAGAGTATTACTGACAGCCTGTCTTTTTTAACTGTCTCCGGCACAGCCTTTCAGCAAGTATAAAATATCACAGATGGGATTCAGTGAACAAAATAGTATGTAACTAATATGTGTTTATTTACAGAATTGGACAGGCTACATGAAAAGACAAAGAAAACTTTTGTCTAAACATTTCTTTTGTAACAGACACCCTTATGCAACCTTTACACTCTCAATTTTTATGAGTCTGTTTTTAAAAAGTTAGAATATGTGTCATTTATCACATTTTTTCATCATCTATTTAAGGAAACCATAAATCATATATTTATATAAACTGTTGCTGACATTCCATAGTTTTTGTCTTCCTGTTTTATATTTTAAAAAAATAATTTTCATTGTTCTATGTTGTGAATTTTTCTTTTTGGCTGATAATATTTTGATCTGTAAACCGATATTTATCTATAGTAGTTGTATATCTCAGGAAGTTTGCACTGTAACTTCCAATGGGTGGAGCCTAAGCCTTTGGACAGAATAAAATGATGTCCTCACATTTCAAACAAATGTTCATATCTATGAAACCATAGAGGTTACTAAAGAAGTATAAATGGCAAACTTGTCAGCACAATCTATTTTTATAGTGGTAGCATTCTTTTTTTTAACACCTTTATTGAATTATCACTTGTGATATAGGCAAATTTATATTTATACAAAAATAATCAAATTGTATTAAATTAACATTAACAAACTTTATACTTCACATTCTCGGCTGGGTTTGGGAGTGCCTTCTGTGTGGAGTCTGCATGTCCTCCCCGCGGTTGGGTAGCGTTCGAAAGACATGCGTGCGTAAATGGGCGGGCCTTCATTGAAGGTTGAGCGCCGAGCTGGCATCTCGGCATTTCGTAAAAATCTACTGCCAATCATTAGTGGACCGGAGTTCCGCTGTGGTGACCCCTTACCGGGAAAAGCCAAAAGACAAACAACAACAACAACAACATACTTCACATATATTACTATACATCATATAACCTAAGCAACATTACATACATTATTCAATTCTCACCCCCTTTTTTAAACAAAAAACATCTTTATTAAACCACCACTTACGACATAAGCAATCATACATTTATATAAATGAAAATGAACCACACCAACACAATCCTAGTTGCAAGCATTTTACATCACGAACCATACTGACATACTCCCAGTTGCAAACATTATACTCAACTGGGTGTATGTCAATATGGTTCATGATGTATAATCTACCCAATCATTTTCAGTCAAACATTACATGGCTCATTTAAGTCCTGCCATCTTTTAGGTTCTAGGTCTTAAACCAAATTCACAGTAAATGCAGTACTATTACATTTGTAATATTTTGCAAGCAACTTAAAATATCTCAGCAACCACTCATGTTACACACATACTGTCAACAGCATTTTATTCATCTAGCTGAGAGCTTTTATATGAGGCTAAGGAATTCTGTCTGTGTTACTTGGTTGTTGAGATAGTTAGAACAATGTGAAAAATTATATCAATATAAATTAATATCTATTTACCTGCACTAGACAGATGTCACTATTAATACAGTTGAGTTTGCCATTGTGCAAACTTTAAGATGAAATCTTTTAAAACCTTATATGTAGCATGTTTTTGGAATTATTGATGTAAATATGAACAAGTAATATTTCATGGCTAGATATGTCAGTAGGAGTTAACTGCACATGTACCTGAAGGGGTCACTCAGACGTAACAAATTAAGATAAATCACAATGCTAATCAAAATCTGAGATTTAGGCCACTAAAAGTTATAGTTGTGAACTAAATCATTCAGTATTATTTTCCTAGTAACCCCATACAGCTTCCACTTTTTAGGCTTTCTTCTTGTTCTAATAGTGACATGCTGGACCTGCATGCATTTTCTCATATCTGTATCTTTTGTATACTACCTTAACCATCCTCCAGTTAACTTATCATATTTCTTGCTCTTTCAGTGGGTTTCTTTTATTATTAATCACTGAAGTAATAGATAATATATATTACAAAGGAAAGAATGAGTGAGAAAGGGAGAGGAAGAGAACCATCTGATCCCGGTTGATGTGAAATTTCATATATGGACTACTCATATACTTATCTAATGTCTACAAGTGTGTAACACCTAGAGATAAACACATGCAACTACAAATAAATCTACTGTCCTTTTTATTGTATACACCATGTGTAGAAAGGAACTTTACTCTTATTACAAAGATATTATATTTCTTTATTCTGTGGACCCCCACCAGCAGGAGTCATTTGATTGGAAGAAGATTGACCCCAACATTTCCACTCTACTGGCAGATTATATGAGGTGATATTATTCCAAAGCCACCACATTCCTTTCCCTAACACACCTAGACAACAGAGATGATTATAACTAAATAGGGTACATGAAGGAAAAGGAATTGGGGTTCAACCCCCCCCACAGGGAAAAATATAATTGTTTCACTGAAAGTCTGCAGATATGTCCTTTTAAACTTTTTGTATCACAGGTTCTGGTTTTGACAGGCTGACCATCATTGTATAAGACTGTACATGAGCAGACATACACCTGTCTGACCTGAGAGTACCCGCTGCTTGTTACCACCACACAGACAGCTTGGATGTAGGTAAGAATCAAGGAAATGGCTTGGCTCAATCTCACAGTGTCAAGCAGCTGACTTTGCAATGTACTCAGTCTAATGATCATCCTAGCTTGAAATAAATGAAACCATCATCTCAGATTTTCCTGAAATGATCCAGCCTTGTCACAGCAATAAACAGTAAATAAATGTGAGAACATTACCACTATCAAGTTCCACTGTCTTTCTCCCTCTTTCCCCATCTGGCAGAATTTGAACATTTAAACTTTGTACCGCCCAGCAGAGGTATACTAATGTAGGAGTGGAGGGTGTGTTCCACCCCAGGTGCAAACAGTAAGGGTGAGCAGCCTTGCCTTTTAAACACAAAAAGCTTAAAGTAAACCAGTCGGATAATCTGCGTCTGTGCATCCCTCAACATACGTACTTGCTACATAGTACTTTTCTATATTTCATGCACAGAATTTGAATTCAAGACATTCTTGCTACTGCCTGGATAATCAGAGAGTATGTGTATTAGTTAGTTTCCTCAGGCTCAAACCCTTTGCCTTGATTATAGGAAACAAGAGCCTGAATCCTCTGCACCACCTACCAAACTATTAATTTCAAGGAACTGAGTTTAAAGGAATTGTAAGCTTCAGTGCATTTTCAAGGAATTGTATTTTCAATGTGCAACTACTTTGTTTAGCAAATGCTAATAGCACAACAGGTAGCTTACTTTCTTTTGGTGCAAATGCTGTGGGTTTGATTCCCTCAGCATATAGATGGATTGCTGATACTGTGCCTTCTATTTTAAGGGGAAGAGTTGGGGGGGGGCTGCAGTCCTGAGTGTGTCCTCATTTGGATGAGATGCCTAGTAACTTTGAACCTGTTGTTGGTTTGCTATCCATTTGCTCTATTGCTATATTACCAGCTTACCAACAGTTTTTTTAAATGTAACATAGGCAATTTATTCTTCAAGGGCACAAGGCACTGAATTTGTAAATGGAACACTGAAATATAAAGTTGTCTGCTAGAATCAACCTTTTAATTAATTACAGAGCTCTTTAATAATGCTGAATTAGTTAGACGATTTTTACTTCTACAGAGATTGTGCATATTGGCTGAAACTGGTGGATTGTAATGACAGAAGTTTGAATGGCCTTTTATGGCTGAAATGCTCTGACATGGGCAGTTTTGTCATTATTGGTTCATAGGTGTGTACTAGGCTAATGGCCCTGGAGCATTTACAAGCCTAGCCCATAGAAGTGCCCTGGCATTGTGACGCCAGTCATTAGTTCTCAGTGCCTCTATCAAGTGGAGCCACTAGAGTGATCCCTGGGGTGAACTTTCTATTACCCATCCACTCATCAAGATTTCTCTTGAAGAGGGACAATGAAGTGCTCTGCTTGACATGTATGGGAAGTCTATTCCATAGCATGGGCAGTCTCTGGGTGAGGAACCTGTCCCTCCAGCATGTTCTGTTGATTGTGCTAATGAGGTTAAGGTCTCTGGAGCATGTGGTGTGGAGGGATTGGGATGTCTTTAGATGTAGCATTTCTAACAGAGCTGGGTCAGACATGGCTAGCTGGAGTCTTTTGAGTCTGTATGTGTAGGACGTGTGTTTAATGCCTAGGATCCTCTTTGTGAGGTACTTCAGTGGCCTCTCCAGCTGTTGCAGGTATCTAGTGAGGTACATGCCAAATGGGGCATTGTACTCAATGACTGGCCTAATGAGGGAAGAGGAGAGGGAGACGATGACCTCTTTCTTCTTGGATGCAAAACCCTTGGTAACGAGATGTGCCACATAGAAGGACTTTCTGACCACAGCGGCAATGTGGTGGTCGAAGGAGAGGCTGCTGTCAACCTGCATCCCCAGATCTCTTATAACGTTTTCAGTGTTCAGTGGGCTCCCATCGATGTGATAATTAGTGGGAACTGAGTTTTTACAAAAGGAGATGACAATGCATCTTTTTGGCGTTAAGCTTAAGGCCATGGTTTTGACACCAGTCATTGGTCTCAGTGAGGCCCTTCTGTAGGATGTCTGCATCACTTGGGGAGTTAATAATGGCTCCCAGCTTGTAGTCATCTGTGAACTTGGTCAGCCAGAGTCCCTTTGTGCTGGCCTGGACTTATGAGAAGTAGATGCTGAGCAGGAGAGGACCCAGGACCGATCCCTGAGGGACTCCACTCATGACTGGTCAGCAGTCTGACTTAGAGTTTGCTACTTTCACACTGTGTGTTCTATCTGTGAGCTAATTTGCAACTGACCTAGTGATATAGTGGTTGATGCCTAGTTTGGTGAGTTTACAATAATTTCTGAGTGAGGAATGATATCAAAGGCCTTGGCCAGCTCGAGGTAGGCTGTATGCACTGCCTTACCTTCATCCACAGCCCTGGAGACTGACTCAAAGAAGTCAACCAGGTTAAGCAGGCATGATCTCCCTTTCACAAAGCCAAATTGTGTGGGGTCTAGAGTTTGGAGAGTTCCTATATCTTTGTTAATCAGGTCCATGATGATGCGATCCATAGCTTTACATATCAGACTCATCAGGCTAATGGGGTGATAATTCCCAGGGTCTGTAGTTGGTCCCCCTTTATGGAGAGGGATGACTATAGCAGTGCGCCATTTAGTAGGGACAAAGCCTGAGGTGAGGCTGTGACTGAACAGGGAACACAGATGTGGTGCCAGTTCGCTTTGTAATTCATGTAGAACACAGCCAGTGATATTATCGGGTCCCATGGAAGCTGTATTCTTGACCTTCGACAATGCAGTTTTAACCTGTGCTGCAGTAATGCTGTGTGCATGGCATTCTTCAGGTATTGTGATTGGTCCTTTGGGAGGGATAAAGTTGGCACTGAATATGTTGGCCAGTATGCTGGAAATATCTGTTGGCTCAGTATAGGAGGTACCATTGTGCAGTAACTCAGAGCAAATGTGGGTATTGCCGTGTAGGTTCTTGATATAACTATAGAAGGCTTTGTGATTGTTTTTAGTGTTTGCCGCACTTCTACCTTCATAGCTAGCTTTGGAGGATTTGCCGAGGGATCTCAACTTTTTGTTGAGGCTAATAAGGGAGTGTTCCCAGTCTTGGGACTTCGCCTTTTTCTGAAACAATTTCTTCCTTCTGTTGTAGAGTTTATTAATGGCAGGGGACCACCAGATTGGCTTCCTTTTTTTGGAGGAGAGCATCTTGGTTCTGTTGGGTATGGCTAGTTCCATGCATTTATGTACATGTTCGTACAGTGCACTGGTGTATGATTCGGCAGTTATGCAGCTATTTAACATTGGCATGGGTGCCATGAAGTTAGCCACCTCTGTTTTTAGGAGCCCAAAGTCAATTTTGGAGAAATCTTTCAAGTTGGTTACCTTTTGGGGGGGGGGGGTGAGATGTGGATTTCCATGGTGATTAGTTTATTGTCAGATCTGACCAGGGAGGGATTGATTATTGGTGTAGAGCAACAGTTGCCCATATTAGTAATAATCAGGTCAAGGGTGTTGCTTCCTTTAGTGGGGGGCAAAATGAGCTGGTCTAGGGCATTGGAACTGATGAATTCTAGGAAGCGTTGGGCCAGTGTATTGGTGCTTGAGTAGTTTTCTCAGTTGATGGAGGGGTAGTTGAAGTCTCTTAGTATGAGAGTATTGGGTTGGACCTTGATAGATTCCAGGGCGCTTAGGAACATGGAGTGAGATTCTAGGGACATGGTTGGGGACCTATAGCAGGCTATGACATGGATCACAGTCTTACCCAATGTACCTGAAGTATCTCAGATGCGTTATGCTGGGATACTAGTCTGGAGATGTGCATATCCTTTATGAATATGAAGACACCACCGTGTTTGGAGCTTCGGTCCATGCTTCGGGGCCGAAAGGTGTGGAATGAGTTATAGCCTGGTAGCACAGGGATGCTTTCTGCTGCTTTATGTTTTGTTTCATTGCTTACTGGAAGAAATTTCCAAAACTACACATTTAAAACACATTCTAGCAAGTCATGCTGTATTATACAAGGAATATACTTTAATACAATCAGGAAGGTGAGTCAGAGAACACATCCACGTATGCATGGTCCTAAAACTGTGCACAAGGGGCCTATGGTTTGAATACAACCCAAAGGTAAACTTTACCTGCCAATGGCCAGATGCATTTTCCCCGAATGTGGGGTTCAATGCCATTTCGATGATTGTGAGTTTCAAGGGCTGAGAAGTTTACTGTTAATGCTAAGTCTGTTTTCATTGTGAGACTGTATTGCTTTGTTTAGCAAATGTCTATCAGTGTTTGTACTATAAGGGTTTGAACAGTGTTTATGGTAACTGAGGAGAAATAGCCAAGTAATGGGACAATGGAATAGCTGGAGGTGGGGGATGGTGTGTGTGTGTGTGTGTGTGTGTGTGTGTGTGTGTGTGTGTGTGTGTGTGTGTGTGTGTGGGGGGGGGGCACTCCATTCCCCTGCACAGGGTCAGATTTGTCCATGATCAGGCTCCGAAGTAAATACTTTGTTTCTTTATCTTGCATTTGTCTGTGGGTCCATGCATCCATGCACGAAAATGTGGTAAAGTATTGCAGGAAACTCGGAAGGAACTACAGACAAGACCAGAGAAAACCATGGTTATTTTTAACACTTTTTGCTGTGGAAAAGTTTTTTTTCTTTTGTTGTTTAACTGAACCTTGTGAACTGGATTAATCACAGCAAGTGAATCCACCAGGGGTATTGTGGACTACTGGACTGAAAGTAAACATTTTTTTGAATGCGAATATAACCAGATTTTCCTTCTTATTTTTAGAGAGGGGGACATACCTCTCAACCTCTTAGCAATAGAAATCTGGACAAAGCCTAAAATAATGGATAGACAAAGGCCCTAAAATAGGGACAAATTTTAAATATTGCTCTTATAAACATGGACAATTTCTAGAATTACAGGATTTATTACCTTGCATTTTCTTACGGATATGAAGCCTGAAACTCAAATGCACATAATTATTTAGTGACATCAGGCTTCAGAGATTTGCCAGAAAATCCCAAATTTTATGAGGAACAGACCAAAAATATGAGTCAAAAATCTGGACATTCTGTGAAAATCAACAGCTGAGAGGTATGGAGGTGAGGGGTAATGGTGGCTAGGCTAGTCTTTGTGTGTGTGTGTGTGTGTGGGGGGGGGGAGCACATTTGTTTAAATATTTTAAAATTGGATATTTATGTTCTTTTTTTCATTGTACTCTTCTGCTCTCTTTTTGTTTTGGTGAGGTGGTGGGTAGCTAGCTGGGCTAAGGACTAAAGTTACTTGCCCTTCCACTTGCTCAGCTTAAATTGTGCTATTAAAGCTGGCAAGTGAATATTTGTGCTAATAAATTAGAATATTTGTATTCTTTTTTGGGGAGGGTTGACCAGCTGTGGATGAATGTAACTTGTCCTTTCATTTGGTTGGTTTAAACTCCACCCTTAAGGTGCATCTGTTTGAATAAATCTGAAGTTTTATGCTTTTCTGAGGGGGGTGGGGGGGTGGCAATAACCTTGTTCTTTTCAGATTCACTTCAGAAGCTTAAAATACTGGAATCTCGAATTTCAGTATCTCAAGCCCAAATAAACCGAATCCACACAACAATAAAAACTGAAAACCTTGAAATTCAAAACCTTGATTACCGGAGGTTTTGAATTTTGTGGTACTACAACACACACACACACCATTCTCCACACACACACAAACTATCTACTACATGAAAGCAGGGCAGCAAGCTCCCATGCACCCCCACACCCCCCTACTTAAATATTCTCACTCCGAGGTCGGACTACATACAAACACACACAAAACACCACCACACAAGCTACATTCTCCTCGCACACACACATCACAGCAACAAAACACACTGACACACACCACAGCCCCTACCCAAACCCCTTAACACACACACATACTTACCTGAAGACATGGCCGCAGCACAAATTTAGAAGCGCGAAATTCAAAACCTCTGGTATTCGAGGTTTTGAATTTCACGCTTCTGAACTTTTGCTATTCTGTGGATTCGACTTCTTGGGCTCAAGATACTGAAATTCGAGATTTCAGTATTTCGAGCTTCTGAAGGGAACCCCGCTCTTTTCATATTATTTTAAAGGCTGGCTAGTATGGATTTGTGTGAAATATACTGAATATTTTGGGTTGTGGTGGCTAACTGTGCTATGGGAACTTATCCTCTTCATTTGCTCAACTTAAAGTCTGTTATTAATGACTGACTAGTGCACATTTGTGTGAAATAAATTGGAATATTTACGTGTTTTTCTTCCTTGGGAGGGTGGTGGCTAGCTGTGTTGTTGATGAAAAAACTAGTGCTCAGTTTAAAGTTGGTATTAACAGTTACTGTGCATTTGTGTGAAATAAATTGGAATATTGTAGAAACACATTTGAAACTGTCCCCAGTTTTACATAATGTTCTTGTATTTGCTAATATGTTTTGTCTTAAGTTACTCTCATATTGTTTGTTTACCTTACAGTCTGCCTTTACATGAGTAGTGTGCATTTGCTTGAAATATACTGCAATCTTTCTCTCTCTCTCTGTCTCTGAATACAATACTTGTAAAACCAAGTTGAAACTGTTACTGATTTTGCAGGATGTCCCTAAAGTTTGCTTCATCTTGATCTGTTTCTAATAGAATTTGGGGTAAGCTGTCCACATAAGTTACCAAATTTCGAACTACGGTATCAGCTCTTAGAGGTGTATTGTCAATGTCATACTCAACTTTCCAAAGGAGACGATAATGAATTTTTGACATTTAGCTTTAGTCCATGATTCTGGCAATAATTGTTTGGAACAAACCTTCCTGTAGGATGGCTGAGTCTTTTGTGGATGTAATCACTGCTCCTAGCTGGCCATTATTTTGTTTCATTTCATGATTATTACTAAAAACAATTGTCGTGGAGGAGGAAGTGTTAGAAAAAATCTCTGGGGGGGGGGGTTAAAAAATCTGCTCTGAGTGTCAAATATGCTAGGTACGCCACTGCCATATCATTTCAAGAACAGGGTTAAAAAGAGAACACTGAAAGTTTGTGGCCAGTAAATTAAAAACCTTTTCCAGTTTTGGAACTGGAATTCATGTTCAGTAATGCTGTTCTGCAATTCTGGCAATTTTCAACAAATTGATTCCAAACTTTAAAAAACATACATTTCTTTAGAGCACTACATAATGTGAAAGGTTTCACTTTAATATAGAAGGCATGCAGTTAGGTCCCTCTTACCAAGATATGAACATTTTGATTTCTACTTATGATCGTTATACAGAGTTATAAAAGAAATACATTGGTGATTTTAGTCAGTAATATTAAACACACCTCATATTGTGCAGTTGCAACCATATAACTCAGGTGATCTTCAATACATTCTAATTTTTGATTCTTAAGTCAAAATATTTATATGGTGTGAAGACTGGTAGAGATGGCTGAAGGTTGCCAGCCTAGTTAAATAGAATTTGATACATAATTCTGGCATTTGTAAATATGGATATAAACTATAGGCTTGTTGTCTTAAATGTAAAGAAATGCTGTTTCAACAATGTGGCAACATTGCCCTCTGCTGTGAAGAAAACTAAGTCAAGCATTTCACATCTGTTCTTTGAAATTAAAATTATGTCTTGTATGTTCTTTTGATCTCCAGAGCTTGGAGCCATTTGGTCTGGGCTAGCACATTCTTTCTATTGTTTTAACTTAAGGAATAATTATTAGAGTGTACATGTGAAATGTCTTTTATTGCTGTAGCTTCCTGAGCAGGTGTTAGCTTGCTAAATAATGTAGCATGTTGGCCTGGGAACTCCAGGCTAAGTGTCAAAGAAATGATGTAATGGGATCTAAGTGTCAAAATGATGTAACCTAGGAGGACCCAGCAGAAATGTTTGTTAGTGATTTTAAAAACTATTTCTCAGAAGAGACTCAAAGCATTTTGATCTTGGACATTCAACTCATCAGCACTGCCTGCGTCTTAAGTAAGTTATCTTAGAAGTGTGTTTTCTTGTAGAAATAGCTAGGACTATAAAGATTAGAGTAAGTGTTTTTCTGTTATGTCATAACTGTACTTCTGAATCATTTTAAGTTTCTGTGTGATCTCTGAACTCTTGAATAGCACTGTGGTGTAGTAGTATTCTCTTGTGTTTTTAGTATTTAGTATTAAATATTTTAATCCCTTTTCAATTGTGGCTGGTTTGTGTAGAGATAATTTAAGCTCTATAGTACATTGCATGCTTATAAGTGATCCTGCATTAAGCCCTTTCAATAAGCCTTGATTGCTTAAGTTACACTGCTCTTGGATAATAATATTGCACAGTAATAATTGGAAACCATTTTAAGGGCCTTTGGGTAGCTGATAATTATTAGCTGGCAGTGGCAGGAATTACTACAGTATAGTCTGGGTATAGGAGCACAGCTGGAGAATCTGTGTCAGCCTTTCCCAGGAGTGTCTGTGAAGATGTATAAATACTCATCTCAAAATGTGTGTGTGTCAGCTACTTGGGCAGGGACATGAAGCACTGGTTGGACAGAGAGGGTACTGGAGGTTAGCTTGCCAGCTAAGCTGAGATCTGGACCCTATAGCTGTGCCAGTGGGGAGTCTTATCAGGGACCTGGAGAGCAAGGGCGCAACCAGTCCCAGACTGACTGTGATCTCTGTGTGCTCTTAAGGGAAATTGCATTTTACTGTGTGTATTTGTTACCCTTTTCTCCTATATGAGACACCCTCTCTGGTGTTAGTGGTGAGGATTGATGCTCCTTGATTGCTGGCCCAGGGCACGGGCATCACATATTAATTGGTGGCAGTGGTGGGATCCACTTCACATACTAATTGGTGGGCATTAGTGGAATATCCACATCACATATTAATTAGTTGGCAAATACTAATTGGCTTGTAGTTGTGTGGGTAGAGTGAATCCTGTAGCTTATGTACAGTAATCTCTGAAGGTGTTTTGTACTCTAAATCAGCCATGCAGTTAATACTCAGAGTTCAGATCACAACTGTTTTATTTCTTTTGTTAGCTTACTTAGTCAGGGTGAGCAGGCAGCATATCAGCAGAGGAGTATGGAAAGCTGGCAAGGAATCAGCTGGTGGAGATATTCCAGGCTAGGGGACTGGTGCATGGAAACCTAAGGCAGACCTGATTGAAGACTTGGTTACAGCTGCATCAGAAAACAGAATCCAGGAGGACAACCAGACTGGCAGTGGAGATACAATATCCTCAGAGAATGGACTGCTCAACCTTTCTGAGAAGGACAATCAGACTGGCAGTGGAGATACAATATCCTCAGAGAATGGACAGCTCAACCATTCTGCAGTGGACTTAAAAATCCAGCTGGAGCTAAAGAGACTTGAGTTGGAGGCCAGGCATTTGGAGATAGAAGCCGAAGAAAAGGAGCGTCAGAGGAGGCATGAGAGGGAAATGCTGACTCTTTGCCAGAGTCATAGAGGTAATGGGGAAGGGAGTAACTGGACCCCAGAAGCACAACAGGTCAGTAAATTTCTTCCGCAATTTAAAGAGGGGGATAATTTTGATAGTTTCAGTCACGTTTGAGAGGATATGCAAACAGTATAGTGTTGACCAAAGGCACTGGGTATGGTTCCTGACTCCCTTACTCCATGGGAAATCTGTAACCTTTTTGTCAAATATGCCTGACACTGTCTGTTTTTATTATACTGCTGCAAAAATGTATTTTAGAATGTTTTAAACTAACACTTGAAATGTATAGGAAAAAGTTTCGTGAGCATAGATGCAAGGCAGATGAAAGTGTGTGTGAATATGTTGCTGAACTGAGCACTTATTTTCATAGCTGGGTGAGTGGATGTCAGGTCACCACTTTTGAAGGGCTGGCAGACCTTTTGGTGAGGGAACAAGCCCTTAGCACTTTGCCTGAGGACATGAGGATCTGGTTAGCTGATAGACAATTTGCTACTTCAGATGAGTTGGGGAAGAAGGGAGACGTATACCTGGCCAGCAGGGCAGGCCTGCAAAGGAAGGAGACCCCCAGTACTGCTCATGGCTCTAAAGAAACCTATGGTGAGCAGCACAGACTGCCACAACAGAATCTGCCAGTAGCAGGGGAAGCCACTAGTCCAGGTACATGTCCAGGAGCTAGGGTTAAATGTTTTGAATGCAACCAGTGGGGCCATGTGGCATACAGGTGTCAATGGAGGCAAGGTGGGGAACCAAAGGTGAGGGAGCCAGTAAGTGAGAAAGACAAAATGCCAGTAGTAGGTTGTCTTGGGACAACAGGGGTACTAAACTACCATCCTGCAAATGTCCTGAGAGGGAAGGATTTGGAAGAGGCAGTACCATGTACTTATGCAGTTACACGCGGTCAGGCTAGGAGACAAGCATGTGGGCCTGGTAGTGTGGGGGAGACCCAGACAGACTGCATACTTGCAGCCAGGACTGGTGAGGTGGTTACTTCAGGGAGTGAGCTATGCTGTAGCACTGAGCCTGAAGGTGAGCCACAGCTGCTTTTGGGTACTGATGTTCCCTTGATCAGAGTGACTGCAAAGGTAGAGGTGAGTAGTAGTACCCAGGCTGATAGTGAGGCAAGAAGAGAGTTAAGACAGGCTCAGCTCTCAGACCCTACATTGCAAGGCCTAAGGCAGGTAGCTAGGGAGGCACCTGATTCTTAAGGAAAGGGGGAATATGTATACTAGGACAAATGTTTACTGTACAGAGAGTGGACCCCTGAGGGAGGGATAGAAGGTGAGAGAGTACAGCAGTTGGTAGTGCCTAGAGCCTACCATCTGGCACTTCTAGCCATAGCCCATGATATTCCCTTTGCAGGTCATATGGGCATAAAACGTACAAAGAGGCATATTATGCAGAACTTCTATTGGCCTGGAATTTCCAGAGATGTAACAGGGTACTGCAGGACTTGTTAGCAGTGCCAAGAGGTAGGCAAGGCAGGAGACAAGGTGAAAGCTCCTTTGATGCCTTTGCCTGTGATTGAGGAGCCATTTCAGGATATTGTGGGTCCTTTGAGTATCCCAAGTTCCACAGGGAAAAAGTATATCTTAGTGGTAGTGAATTATGCTACACAATACCCTGAGGTAGTGGCTTTGTCCTCCATTGAGCCAGAGAAGGGGGCAAATGCTTTGTTAGAGATTTTCAGCAGGGTGGGTTTCCCAAAAGAAATACTGTCTAACAGAGGTGGCGATTTCATGTCAGACCTGCTGGCTTGTCTGTGGAAGTCCTGTGGGGTGAAGCACATGAAGACCACCCCCTACCATCCCCAGACTAATGATCTTGTTGAGAGGTTAAACTCTACAATCAAGTCCATATTATGGGCATTTGCAGATAAGTTTAAGAGGGAGTGGGACAAATATTTACCCCATCTGTCATTTGCTTATAGAGAGGCTCCCCAGGAATCCACAGGTTTTTCACCCTTTGAGTTTCTGTATGGGCATAGGGTGAGGGGACCTCTAGATTTAATTTGAGATGAGTGGGAAGGTGAGTGTGAGTCTCACAAGGAGTCTGTTGTGGCATACGTCCTAAACCTTAGGACAAGGCTCAGGGAACTCATGGGCTTGGCCCAGGAGAACCTGGCAGAAGCCCAACAACAGAATCAGGTGTGGTATGACAGGAATGCTCGAGCTAGAGAGTATGCTGTGGGGCAGCAGGTAATGGTTATCATTCCTGTCAGACAAAACAAGCTGCAAGCAGCCTGGGAAGGACCCTACAAGGTGGTAAAAAAGGTAAGTGATGTTAATGACATGGTGGAACTGCTAAGCAGATGGCAGGGACACAAATTGTACCATGTTAACATGATGAAACCTTACCATGATAGGGAGGCCCTTGTGCTGAGCATTTTCAGTGGATTGCATGAGGAGTCTGAGGGAAATCTGGGGACTGACCTCCTCAGTGAGGCTTGGGCTGACACCTCAGTGGAAGGGGTAACAATATCCCAGCAGCTATCTCCTACCCAGGTTTTAGAAATCTGAGCAGTGTTGCAGGAATTTGAAGACATGTTCACTGGGAAAACATGGTGCACCCACCTGGTGCAGCACCAGGTAGATACAGGACCACAAAGGCTTATTAGGCAGGCCCCTAATAGCATGCCTGAGAGAGTCAGACAGACCCTGAGGGAGGAGGTACAGGAGATGCTGGAACTAGGGGTGATTCAAGAGTCCAACAGTCCCTGGGCCTCCCCAGTGGTGCTGGTGCCAAAGAAAGATGGCAGCACCAGGTTCTGTTTGGACTACAGGAAATTAAATAGTCACACAGAGTCGGATGCTTACCGCATGCCTAGGACAGATGAGGCCTTAGAGCAGCCGGGTGGGGCTAAGTATCTTACAACCATTGATCTTACCAAGTGTTACTGGCAGGTGTCCTTGACTCCCAGTGCTAGACAGAAGTCAGCCTTTGTGACTCCTTTTGGCTTGTATGAGTTCACAAAGATGCCCTTTGGGATGAAGAATGCCACAGCAACTTTCCAGAGGCTGGTAGATAATATCCTACCAGGAGCAGGAGGGTTTGCCCTTGCTTACCTAAATGATATTGCCATCTACAGCCATTCCTGGCCAGAGCACATTCAGCATGTCAGGGAGGTGCTGGGCAGACTACATAGGGCAGGGTTGACCACTAAGCCGAGTAAATGTCAGGTGGGTATGGCAGAGGTTTATTACCTAGGACATAGAGTGGGGAGTGGTAAGATAAGGCCAGAACCTGCTAAAGTGGAATCCATTCAGGAATGGCCTGCACCTGTTACTAAAAAGCTGGTGAGGGCATTCTTAGAGACAGTAGGGTACTACAGAAAGTTCATCCCTAGTTATAGTACCATAGCTGCTCCCCTCACAGACATGACAAGGAAGAACAGGCCAGATAAGGTAGTGTGGACCCCAGCATATGAGCAGGCATTCCAGAAGCTTAAAGAAGATTTAGGAGGACCCCATGTGTTAGCCAGTCCAGATTACAGCAAAGAATTTGTTGTGCAAGTGGATGCTTTGAACCATGGGGTGGGGGCTGTACTTAGCCAGATTTCTTCAGAGGGAGAAGAGCACCCTGTGGTTTATCTCAGTCATAGACTCCAACACAGGGAGGAATGTTATGCAACTGTAGAAAAGGAATGTCTAACTATAGTGTGGGCACTGCAGAAATGTCAACCTTATCTGTATGGAAGAAAATCAACTGTAAGGACAGATCACAACCCTCTAATATGGTTAAACAGAGCCAGTCAGCAAAATGCCAAGTTGCTAAGATGGAACCTGGGGTTGCAAGCATCTGATATGTTAGTGCAGCACTGCAGTGGGAATAGCAATGCTAATGCAGATGGGCTCTCAAGACAGGGAATGGGGTGAGGTACACTCAGACAGACCTAACCCTCTCAAGCGGCGTTTCACATGGGTCACTTAAAAACTAGCTTGAGTTCTCCAGGGGGGGGGGGATGTGAAGACTGGTAGAGATGGGTGAAGGCTGCCAGCCTAGTCAAATAGAATTTGATACAAAATTCTGGCATTTGTAAATATGGATATAAACTATAGGCTTGTTGTCTTAAATGTAAAGAAATGCTGTTTCAACAATGTGGCAACATTGCCCTCTGCTGTAAAGAAAACTAAGTCAAGCATTTCACATCTGTTCTTTGAAATTAAAATTATGTCTTGTATGTTCTTTTGATCTCCAGAGCTCGGAGCCATTTGGTTTGGGCTAGCACATTCTTTCTATTGTTTTAACTTAAGGAATAATTACTAGAGTGTATATATGAAATGTATTTTATTGCTGTAGCTTCCTGAGCAGGTGTTAGCTTGCTAAATAATGTAGCCTGTTGGCCTGGGAACTCCAGGCTAAGTGTCAAAGAAATTGTGTAATGGGAACTAAGTGTCAAAATGATGTAATCTGTGAGGGCCCAGCAGAAATGTTTGTTAGTGATTTTAAAAACTATTTCTCAGAAGAGAATCTAAGCATTTTGATATTGGACATGCAACTCATCAGCACTGCCTGTATCTTAAGTTATTTTAGAAGTGTGTTTTCTTGTAGAAATAGCTAGGACTATAAAGATTAGACTAAGTGTTTTTTTCTGTTATGTCAGAACTGTACTACTGAATTATTTTAAGTTTCTGTGTGATCTCTGAACTCTTGAATAGCACTGTGGTGTAGTAGTATTGTGCTGTGTTTTAGTATTTATTATTAAATATTTTAAACCCTTTTCAACTGCGGCTGGTTTATTTAGAGATAATTTAAGCTCTAGAGTACATTGCATGCTTATAGGTGATCCTGCACTAAGCCCTTCCAATAAGCCTTGATTGCTTAAGTTACACTACTATTGGATAATAATAATGCACAGTAATAATTGGACACCCTTTTAAGGGCCTTTGGGTAGCTGATAATGATTAGCTGGTGGTGGCAGGAATTACCACTGTATAGTCTGGGTATAGGGGCACAGCTGGAGAATCTGTGTCAGCCTTTCCCAGGAGTGTCTGTGAAGTTGTATAAATACTTATCTCAAAGTGTGTGTGTGTGTGTGTGTGTGTGTGTGTGTGTGTGTGTGTGTGTGTGTGTGTGTGTGTGTGTGTGTGTGTGTGTGTGTGTGTGTGTGTGTGTGTGTGTGTGTGTGTGTGAGCTACTTGGGCAGGGACATGAAGCACTGGTTGGACAGAGAGGGTACTGGAGGTTAGCTTGCCAGCTAGGCTGAGATATGGACCATATAGCTGTGCCAGTAGGGAGTCTTCTTGGGGACCTGGAGAGCAAGGGAGCAACCAGCCCCAGACTGACTGTGATATCTGTGTGCTCTTAAGGGAAATTGCACTTTACTGTGTGTATTTGTTATACTTTTCTCCTATATAAGATGCCCTCTCTGATGTTAGTTGTGAGGACTGAGGCTCCTTGATTGCTGGGCCAGGTCACTGGTGTCACATATGGGATCACAGGTTTGCTGAAAAAACTTAAGGTTTATTGGCCATGGGAGAAACTGATGCTCCAGATCACAGGATGGAACTTATAGGTACCCGTTTAGTTATTCGGTAATATGGGTTGAGGGGCTGGGTTTGAGAATGGTGGGAGTTTATTTCCTAGACATAGGAGTCTTTGAGATATGAAGGTGTGGCGTTTCATAGCTTATCAGTGGGAATGGTAAGCACTAGGTAGCCTATCTACCACAAGAGTGGTTTCTGGCCCAGAAATTGTAGTTTATTGGCAGTTTGGGCAGTTTTTCCATGTTTTTCAACTTTCTGGTTTAAAAGCCTGTGTTTGTGCTTGTTGCCCACCTTTCCTGTAACTACTCTTATCCAGATACAGATTTGCTGTATCCAGGACTGTTTGTAAGCTTCTGAGCCCCCAAGCCTTTCTGTGTTAGAGGGAAGCATTCTACCTTATCAGTGGGAGTGGTAAGCACTAGGTAGCCTATCTACCACAAGATCTAGGTACAGATTCCAGATTTTACTTTTTTCTTTGGCTTTTTGACTGTTTCTGCTTAGTTTATCAGAGTTTGCACTGTTTGTTCTGTGTTTATTTTGTGTTTGTGTTGTTAAGTTACTTTTGTTTACTTTGTGTTTATATTTTAGTTTTGCCTAAAAGTTAAATAATGGCTAATCAAACACCTGTACTAGCTTTTCTTTAAAATCATTTCATCGAATTTTAGCATTTGCTTGTCTGTAAAAAAAAAAAAAAAAAAAAAAAAAAAAAAAAAAAAAAATCCTTATTTCCATAAAAAATCCTTCTTATGTTCCAGAGACCAGATTTTGCTGATCCCTGGCTTTTTGTCTGTCCCTGTTTTTTTCATTTTCCGTTTGGTCAAGGGTTTCTTTTCTTCATCACTAGGTGGAGTAGGGAGTACTGAACTGCTTAGTTTTAGCACTTGTTCAGAACTTGTTGTTAGCACTAAATAAGCTACAAATTACTACAGCACTCAACCTTCCTCTTTACCTAGAAGAAAACAGTTTTTGTACTTACTTTCCTCACTTGCTTAGAGAAAAACAGCTCTTATACTCACTTTCCTTACTTGTCTAGAGGAAAGTCGTTTTTTTATTCAGGCATGTCCATGGGTCAGCTCTCAGTGTTCTCTCCTGTCTATCTGATGAATCTAGGCATCTTGAGCCAATGTAGCAATTGCCTCATGTACACAGACAACCCTCTCCTCCTACCACCCAACACCACAACCTGTGAGAGATGCACTTATCTAGCCAAACTGGAGGTAAAGCTCTCTCCAACCAAGACTGAACTTGACAGTCAAGAGGAGAAGGTAAACACTTGCAACACACCACACTCATCGCATAGTCCCACTAAACCTACACCACCATAATCCACACGTAGAAACACAAAAACATTCACAGAGGCTCTCGATAATAATCTGCTCCAGCAACAGAGACCTCCAAAGCAGAAACGCAAGCAACCTCCACCCCCCCCAACACAACCCAAATGACACAAAGCCCACAGACTCAGTGTACCAATAAACCAAAGCCCATAAGGCAAACCAATGTACTCAACAGACTAGTCATAGGTGACTCTATAGCCAGGCACATTGATGTCCCACTCACCAGGCTAAACAAGGAGAAGGTTACTGTCAGCTGCCTGTCAGGTGCCAGGATTCACCACATAACCCATGCACTCAGGGCACTTCACAACAAGTACAAATATGACTCTGTCATTGTCCATGTTGGTGTGAATGACCTGAGACGTACCTCCCTGGACTACATGAAAAGAGACATGGAAGAGCTCTCCAATCTTGTTACTCAGGCAGGTATGACCCTAGCCCTGAGTAGTATCCTGTCATTGCCCAGAATGATACCGCAGTACAAGGACAAAAAGATTATCCTCAACAATTGGCTAAGCTTCTGGTGTCATTCTAAGGGATCCAGTATCTGCCTGCCTGGACGACATGGTCGACGGACCACGATGCTTTGCCAGAGATGGCCTGCACCTGTCGACCCTGGGATTCCGGATACTGGCTAAGCATCTTACTGCCCCTATGGTGCCTTTTTAGGCAAGTTTCAAATGATGAATTCACCATCTTAACAGCAACAGGCAAGCAAAAACTGAGGTAATGCTACTCAATGCAAGAAGTCTAAATCTCAAAATGCACTCACTCGAGGCACTCCTTAAAATGGAGAACATCAATATCTGTGCAGTGACTGAGACCTGGTTTAAGGCTCTAGAGAGCACCCCTGCATCACTTGGCTATAATTCATACCACACTTTTCGGACATCTAACCTGGACCAGAACACCAAAGGCGGAGGTGTGTCCATATTCATTAAGGATATCCACACTTCCAGGCTAGTTGCGCAGCATAATGCATCCGAGGTTATCCAAGTGCAACTAACTCTGGGCAAAACTGCAATCCAAATTGTAGCTTGCTACAGATCACCCACAATGCCCCAGGATTCCCACTCCTCTTTTCTTGATATACTGAAAAATATTAGGGTTCAACCAAACACCCCAATAATGGGCAATTTCAAGTACCCCACCATTAACTGGGAAAACTACTCGTGTGCCAACTCCTTTGCTTAACGCTTTCTGGAATTTATAAATTCCAATGCCCTGGATCAACTTATCCACACCCCTACCAGGGGCACCAACATCCTAGACGTAGTCATTACCAACATCAGTGACCAATGTTCCACATCTGAAATCAACTCCTCGTTGGTCAAATCCAACCATAATCTAATCACCTTAGATATCTGCATCCTGCCCCCACCCACCATTAAGGAAACCACAGTAAAAAATTTCTCCAAAGCCAACTTCATGCTTCTTAAGACAGAAGTGGCGAACTTCATGACACCCATGCAGATAGACAATACAGTTATGACTGCTGAATCCTACACAAATGCACTCTAAAAGCACTTACACAAGTGCATGGATCATGCTAGCCCAAACAGAACCAAGACGCTATCCTCCAAAAAAAGGAAGCCAATCTGGTGGCCGCCTACCATAAACAAACTCTACAACAGAAGGAATAAACTGTTGCATAAGAGAGTAAAATCCCATGAGTGGAGGAGCTGCCTGGTCAGCCTGAGTAAGAAGCTAAGATCCCTTATAAGATCCTCCAAATCTAGCTACAAAAACAAAATCACCACTGATTCTAAGGGTAAGCACAAAGCATTCTATAGCTATGTCAAGAATCTCAATGGCAACACCCAGATTTGCTCCGAGTTACAGCACAACAGCACGAAAATTACAGAACAAACTGATATTGCCAACATCCTGGCAGACAGGTTCAGTGCTAACTTTACCCCCCTCTCACTCCCTAAAGGGCCCATATATATACAGGAAGAATGCAGAGTCCCTGTAATCACATCTATGCAGGTAAAAGCTGCACTTTCTAAAACCAAAAACAGAGTATCCATGGGACCAGACAACATCCCAGGCTGCATTTTACATGAACTTCAGAACGAACTGGCTCCCCACCTAAGCACCATGTTCAATCATAGTCTCACGTCAGGCTTTGTGCCCACTGAATGGTGCACAGCAACAGTTATCCCCCACTCCACAAAGGGGGAACCACCACTGATCCTGGGAACTATCGCCTTATTAGACTGACGAGCCTGGTCTGCAAGGCCATGGAGCGTATCATCATGGAACTCATAAACAAAGACATTGGTAACCTCCAAACTCTGGACCCCACCCAGTTCAGGTTTGTGAAAGGCAGATCATGCCTTCTGAACCTGATCGACTTCTTTGAGACAGTCACCAAAGCTGTAGATGAGGGTAAGGTGGTTCACACAGCCTATCTTGACCTCGCCAAGGCTTTTGATACCATCCCCCATTCTGGAATTATAGCTAAACTCACTAAACTGGGTATAAATCCCTACATCACAAGATGGGTTGCCAACTGGCTCACTAACAGAATCCATACTGTAAAAGTTGCAGACTCCAAATCTGACTTCAAACTAGTGACAAGTGGAGTATCACAGGGTTCAGTATTGGGACGTCTCTGAATTACAATCTAACACAGAAGGCCTCTGGCTAACGAAATTTGCAGATGACTGCAAACTAGGAGTCATAGTTGAGTCCACAAATGATGTGGACATCCTACAGAAGGGCCTCACTGAGACAGATGCCTGTTGTCAGAGGCATGGCCTCAAGCTCAATGCCAAAAAGTGCATTGTCATCCCCTTTGGTAAAAACTCTGTACCCATGAACTACCACATAAACGGCAGTCTACTTAATGCCAAATGTGTGATAAGAGACCTTGGGACCCAGGTGGACAGCAGTCTCTCCTTTGATAATCACATCGCTGCAGTAGTCAGGAAATCCTTCTATGTGGCACACCTCATCACAAAAGGATTCTCATCCAGGAAAAAAGAGGTCATTGTTCCCCTCTATTTGGCATTCATTAGACCCATTATAGAGTACAACGTCCCTTTTGGAATGTACCTCACAAGACATCTGCAGCAGCTGGAAAGGCCACAGACGTACCTCATAAAGAGGAATACTGGCCCCAAACAGATGCCCAACAATGACTGTCTCAAAAAATTCCAGCTTTACTCTGTAGCATATCGCCTACTGTGAGGAGATCTCTGCCTAACATATAAAGCTATGTTAAACCAAGAGCTGTTGGACATGCTACACCTTAAGAAATCTCAATCCCTCTGAACTACACACTCTAGGGACCTAAACCTTGTCACCACAATAAACAGGACATGCTGGAGGGATAGATTCCTGTCCCAGAGACTTCCTATACTCTGGAACAAGCTACCCATCTATTCAAGCAAAGTTTCTCATTAGCACTCTTCAAGAAAAATTATGATGAGTGGATGGGAAATAGGAAATACACCCCGGGGATCACTACTGTGGCTCTGCTCGACAGGGGACAGGAAATTCACTTTCTTGGGTGGCGTAAGCCAGGGAACCTATTGGCTAGGCTTACTTAGGTCCTTGGGCCGATAGCCTAGTACCTACCTATGAACCTATTACTGAGGCCAAGTGCCCTCTGGTATTTGTGTCACCACAGTGGTATCCTAAGAAGTGGATTTCAGATAGTAAAATGTCTTTTAATGCTATGAATGTTAGGCATTGGATTTCTGTGAGAAGGCAAATAAAATACAGAGCAGAGAGAGAGAGTTTTGCTAAGCCATGAAAGCCCTTCAATTTTCTTTGTGAGGAATCTTTGTACCTTCTCCAGTAGCATCAAATAGCATGTGGTTAGAATAAAAAAAACAAAAAAAAACGGAGGTGTATTTTATAACTGGTGTGATAAGAGGGATAATTACATCTCTGGTACAGCTCTTGACCTCACTGAGATAGCAGCTATATTGTTATCATATAAAATATCATAGTCTACAAGATACTGAGACTGGCAAAAGACATTTGCTATATAATGGTGAAAACAAAGATAAGGACTGTTTAGGAGTAAGAAAGGTAGTTGCCGACTTGCTTGTGGAATTATCTTATCTCAGAGAAACTGGCTATCTCAGGGACAGTATTTATTGTAGCAGCTAACTAGAAAACAGATATCTAAATTAGATTTTTCTGTATGAATCTTATCTATGTTCACTGCACTTCCTTTTCGTTTTTCTTGTGTGCCAGCCTATGTATATTTTACTCTGTATTTGCACCATTTTCTTTATTATTTAAGTAAAATTAATTTATTTGCCTTTAAACTCTTGTGGAAGGTATTTATGCAGTGTTGTTTAGCTGAGAAGAGGGTAACCATTATTTACACTGAGGAAAAACAAACTGTAGGACACATGCCTTTGAAGACTATTTTGTCTGACTACCAGTGAGATATTAATTGGCATGGTAAGAAAAGACAGGTAAGTGGAAGCCCCTAACTTTATTCAGGGTGGTGGCATTACTACCACAACCTGGAAGAAAGCTGTGGGGAACTGGAGAATTTTGCCAGCTTTCTCTGGAAATTGTGTACATGTTTACTTATGTGTGCTTGTGTACTGGTGTGAAAAATAATACTTTATATGAAAAGCAGTTACCATGTATAGATGGGTGCTAGGAGACACTGGCTCACAGAAAGAGTGGTGTGGTTCTGTAAATGAGCAGTGCAGTCTCGTTTAAGTGTAGAGGTTGCAGACCAATACCAAGGGCAGTAATGCATATGCACTCAATGCTCTTGTTGCCATGGTTGCACTTTGTGGATCATTGTAACAGACATGGTAATATCATCTATGTCATGTTTGCTAGCAGTACTGCAACTGCTTTCTTGTAGTCCTACTATGCAGAATTTGATATTCAGAAATACTTATTAATTATACAGATTGGCTTAATAAGGTGGAACTTCCACCGTTGTTTGTAGCCCAAGCTGTACTAGTAGTTATTTATTTGCTGTGTTGTTATGTTGCATACTTTTCTTACTTAATCTGTGACCATAACTAAAATAGCCAAAATACGTGTAAATACACCGATTACTTTTTGTTAGTTGATAGTGGTGGAGCATTCCTGTAGTCTCCCAAGTTAGCTTTTCATCCTGGGACAATGCATTTAATAATGTCATAGGATGACTTTTCATTCTCACGAACAGCTCAAAATGCAGTCATGTATGACAGCTATTTTTAGGGCATTATCTGAACCTAGCCTCTACTATATGACATTTGTTCAACAGCTGACTGACTGCCTTACAAAGGAGAAAACAATTCTGGCCTTGGGTCGATAAGGCTTTCATGAAGCAGATGATTTGGCAGCTTGAGGCTACTTCCAGACTTGAGCTACCTGTAATCTGATCTAGTAACTTAATTCAGCATGGTCACCTGATAATAATGTTCATTCTTATAGAGCCAATACTTCTTAGATCATATTTTTTTCTTAATTTATTTCTTTATTTGCATTTATATAACTGAGGGCAAATCTTGATATAGCTGGGGACAAGTCTTGTTACTTTGGGATATTCGTAATATTTAGTGGTTTATTTTAAAATACTGTTATAAAATTGTCAATGGAAACCAACTAGTTAAACTGCTTATTCCATGTGCATTATAGTTTTCTGTGCAGAGGTAACAATAAGTCCCGCAGACACACTAATTCTGTGAAATAGGGGGATGTATCCCTGGCTACACCCAGCTTATTCAAATTCTATTAGCTCAGGGGATAGAGGAGCATAGCATGGAGAGATGTGGAGAGTGGCTGAGGCAAGATTATCCATCATGGTTTTGGAAGGACATAATTTTATATCCTGTTTAAAGATTGCCACCTTGTGAAAGGCCTAGTAATGCACTCTAATACATAGATATTAAGTAGGTGACAGTATAGAGAAAGAATGCAGAGACAGGTCCTATAGGTGTGCAGAACCATCACAGCAGCTTAGCAGACCAGATATTGCACTGTGTTTGACAGAAGGAGAATAGTTAGGAACATAAAAAAAAAATTCCAACCCGGGAAGGTCATGAGGTGCTTTATGGTGGTTGCTTTCATAATGAGTTGTAATTTGACAATAAATCAATGCTTTTGCTCACAGAGGATAATAGTTTGATATTTAGATGGTAGCAGACTTGATATACTTGATGAAAGCATATGAAAACATGAAAAAACTATAGTAATGGTGTCAATGACTGCCCAAATCCAGGAACTGCCAGCAGAATGCATTTTCGAAGGAAAGGTATAAACATTTACTAATGGAAAAAGTTTGTCTGTAGCTTATTTTAGGAGGCTCGTCACAGAGGGGTTATTAATAAACAATCTTAGCTAAAATGCAAAGGTTTAGTCGTAAGTAGAAGGAGTTTACTGGTCAGTTTTATCAGAGCTACTGAAGTTGACAAGATACTCTATGACCAAGCAGATGTCAATTTAGCATTGCAGCAGAACAATTGGATGATGAGGGATAATTATGTTAGTTTTCAAATTAAGTTCATAAATTTTAGTTTTAAGTTAACAGAGTAAAATAATACTGGTTGAAGACTATAGTCCTGGAAAAAGAAGAAGGGATGGACTGTGTTGTGTTAATGAAGAGCAAGTTGGTGGCCTGGACTGGCTAGCAGGCAAACTGTTGACATAGTAGATACATATCAGGTTTCTTGGCTAGGGCCATGGATAACTGTCAGGCAACGTTTACATAATTTGATGCCATTCATATCCTGATACTTAAAGGAACAAATCTGTTTCTGTCATGAAAACCCTACAAAGTCAATAAAACAAGCAAAAAAAAGGTTGTGTTCAAAAATGACTTGCTGTTCAGCTGTACACACAATGTGTACAGTTTCTGGAGGTCATGTGTAAATGCCAGGTTAACTTAAAGTTCAAGATGTTGAATATGTTTTACCCCTTTCAAATTTTCATTTCCCCAAACTTCAGTGAAGTACAAGAAGTAGTGAACTATGCATGCAGCTATGAGCCTGATGAGGATGATGGTGGTACTTTAGTGCAGGAGCATGGGGACAAAACAGATATAACACTGCAAGACACTGACAATGCTAGAGAAGAGTATTGGCTAGATAAAGTACACAGATGGTTAGCAATGCAAGACCATTTTCAATACTTTATTGAACTAAAAACAAATGTTAGTAACAGCATCCTATGTTCATGAAGTTAGTTGCATAGAAGAATGGTCAGGTAGCTCAAAGTGATAGACAGGGGGATAATTCTAATGACTTCTTAAATGGTGTGCTGGCTTGTGGTTATGTAGTAGTCCTTTTTTTTTTTTTTTTTGCAGTTTATTTATGACAATGAAGTATTTACAAATTATTTAAAAAGGTAGGCTAAAGCCTCTAAACAGATATCAAACATTAAAACCAAAATAAAGTATTTACAAGGGTGTCTATTGTTGACATATAATTGACTTTCTATACAATTGTTTCCTGATTATAATCTGCTGCAGTCATTATTCTCCAGTATTTCAGTTACTTTTTGCCATGCTACGTATAATGATGTAGTTCTTTCAGTTCTTCCTTTAATAGTGTTCATTTCCAATTGCGATACTGCTGACACCATATTCATGAATTGCTTAAAAGTTGGAGAAGCTTTGGATTTCCAGTTTGATGTAATGTTCTTCCTTGCAATAGCTAGGAGAGTCCATAAGATTACATATTTTGTTCTTGGCACATAGTCGGGTACAGGTGCATTAAACAAAATAATAGATTTGGAAATCTGGAATTTATCATTGAATACCATTTGCAGAAAATAATTTATTTTATCCCAATATGGTTTAATCAAATGGCATTCATAGAACATATGTTGCCAGTCTGCTTTTATTGATAAATCACATCTCCAGCAGCCAATATTTTTCTTAAACATAAGTTCCATTTTATGAGGGGTTACATAAGATCTGTGTATGAATTGCCATGTAAAAAGTCTCCAATGTAATGAAAGTGATGCCTGATTTGGAGAGAGAATAATTAGTTTTTTATCTCTGTCAGTTGGCACATGTCCATTAACTGATCTATAATAATTCCAAATTTTGTCATTATTATGCATTTTTATTTTTTTGTTTGTTTTATAAATAGATGATAAGTATCCCTTTCCAGTAATGGGTTGATTCGTTAGTAATATTATATGTTCTATAAGGTTAGGAACATTTTGTCTTATTGATGGTTGCATTGTTTCTTGTTTGCTTAATATATACTGTCTTAATTCTTGTACATGTAACCACGAACTAGTAGTTCTGAGGTCCTGTATCAGATGGCAGTGCTGAGGTAGGTCATATGTCAGCTGGTGCTGCCAAGCATGTACACAATGAGAGCGATTTAGCAGTTTTGCATGCTGTGTCTTAATGTGTGTCTTACCCCACTGGCTATGGTCAAGCATATCTGGTTAGGACGTTGAGCAGAAACAATATCTTCAAGGCAGGTAAGTAGTGTCAAAAGGCTGACATTATGAGTTTCCTCTATTTCTACAGAAGGTACTAAGATTTTAAAGGCAATTTGAAGGGAAAAGTGTATAGACTTTTTAATGTTGTTTAAATAGATTAGACATGCATCACGTCCCACTGAAGTAAAAATCAATCTAATGGAACATAAGTCACAAAGAATGGTGACTAGTTCCTTCGATCAATACAGTTATCCCTGGGCATACCAGCTGACTGTGTGCCTATAGATATAGGCAAATAGAAAAAGTGAACGTTTGCACTAGATCATAAAACTTGTAAACCAGTTTATTTTGTGATATAACTATAAAAAGAGGTGTCAGGGCTTTTGGCACTGCAAAGGCAAACCCAGAAAAAATATGGTTATTGAAAAGAAGGCTATATGAAGATTATGAGTGGTGGGCTGACCATCCATTGTGTACAGGTTTATAATGGGGTTAAGGAGCTGTAGATCCAGGTATAGGGGAGGTTTCCCATATTGAATGTGTAAAAGATATGGTCTGCATTGATGAATTTAGAGTGGTCTTGGATCCACCCTATTCTCAAGTGTAAAACTTCAAAAAGTACAAAAACTGCTAACAGTGTGTAACATGAGTCAGTACTGAAAAGTGGTTGGGTTATCCATGAAAAGTAAGGAGATTTTAGAGTAGCAGATTCATACTTAATCTGAAATGCATTTATCATGAAGTATACTTGATGACAAAGAAAGCCAAAAATAATGCAGGGAGTGGCAAAGCACCAAAATAGGGACACATTTTAAATATTACTCCTATAATCTTAAAAGGTTGCTAGAATAAAATGTCTTGTGTTACCATACATTTTCTGAAGGATATGAAGTCTGAAACACAAATGGCTGTCATTATTTAGTGAATCCACTCCTTACTGAAAAACTAGCTAAACAAATCAAGAAAATCACAAATTCTATGACATACAGACCAAAAATATGAGCCAAAAATCTGGACATTCTGCAAAAATCTGTACATGGCTGTGAGTGGTAATTTGGTTTTGAAATGTTATGAGTTGTGGCATTATGGGTCCTGGACCATTTTTTTACAAAGGTTCTGATGAGTATATATGGCGGAAATCTGGGTGTTGCTTTCTATTAGAATGCTGGAAATTGGGCTTTATAGACCCTGATCCTGGGAATGTTTCAGAACAGAAATGATAAAGATAATGGTTGTGCTAGGAGGACTGCTGGATTAACATTTGCAAGATGAGATTTACCTGAATTGAATGCAACTTAGCAACTAAGAGATGAAGTTTTAATGTATGATTTTAAGAAAATATGAAGTCATTATTGAGGATTTGACAGCATTTATTGTATAATAAACAGTAAGACATTTAATAGAGTTTTGCAATAAGATATATAAGAGACAGTTGTACGTCATTAAAAATAATGGCTGATATATAGGGTGACATGGGAATAATTTTTATAAATTATTTTATGTCTTGATAGGTTTAGTTATCCTGATATTCAGTTTGAGAAGAATAGTTGGACAAAGAGCCAAAAGTGTGCATTGAGTAAAGACAGCAAGACAGTATACAACCTTGTGTGACTATAAAGATTTTATAAAGTTCTTAGTAGTCAATATTATGGTGACACAATAATGGCTAGGCACCAAACTGAGGAATGGAAAGGATTGCCTGGTGTCATTGCCACATTCAGAAAAAGTTATGTCCGTGTAATGGGCAAAAGGAGTGAGTTTTGTATTGTGTATAAGTGATGTTTTTATGGGATGGATTTTATTAGACAAAATGTGTACATGCATGGTGTATATATACATACATACATATATACATGCAGATATATATAAATATATATATATATATATATATATATATATATATATACATATATATATATGTGTGTGTGTGTGTGTATATATATATATATATATATATATATATATATATATATATATAAATATATACACACACACACACACACACACATATATATATATATATATATATATATATATATATATAGTAGAATTGTGTTATTGGGCATAGCTAAATCACAACAACAGTATATATATATAAAATAAAAAAAATAAAATAAACATTGCTGAAACTAACAGAGATACTTAGAGTTGCATTCTGTAGGGGCAGCTGACTCAACAGCCAAACATCTAAGTGATTAAAATGTATAAGGAAGTAAGGAGTTTTCCTGAGTATTATCATAAATGTAAATATAAAAATTATAACTAATTAACATAAAAAGTTTAAGGAAAAAAAAAATTACAACTCCAAAAAAATAATATAATAAAGAGGACTGTAAAGATGTGCGAAATTGTATTGATGGTCAAGTGAATTGTATTTGATATATACCAGATATAAAAGGTTATATTTGCTATATATCAGATGCAAAAATGTATACTGGAAAAGTTTATTTAATGGTTTGTAACTGTCCATCTGTTCATTATATTACATCATGCAAATACTGTCAATTCTTGATGAAGCATGTTTGGGAAATACACCACTGAACTATGATGAATAATTTGATGAGGGTGTTGCTTATGGTAATGTGTAAAAACTGAGATGATAGCACACCACTCGCCTTAATTTCTTTAATAAAGTTTAATTTGGAAATTCATGAATGGGCAGAACATGTATATACATGTTTATTGTAAAAAAGATGCAATAAACATGGGTGTGTTTAAAAAAAAATCTGCTTGCAGTAAGATGGAGGGAATGAACAAAGGGACATAGCTTGATGGTCACAAGAGAGCAAAAGAAAAAAGAAAAAAAAAAAAGAAAAGAAAATATAAAAAAGTTCTGTAGATCATTCCAGAATCACAGATAAATAATACACATATTTACAATTTGCTTTTCTTACTAATGCGGTTCCTTCAGACCTCCACACAAATAAATAGGACAGACAGGAAAATATTGCTCTTAGACACACACACACACACACACACACACACACACACACACACACACACACACACACACACACACACACACACACACACACACACACACACACACACACACTTCATAGTACTGACCCTTAAAATAGATATTCTAAAAGCCTTGTTCCAATTTTTTGTTAATAGCTTAAAGCTGTAACTTGGTGTTTACTTTTGGCAAATGCTTTCTTCTACCCTACAGTACAATTTACAAGTAATTTACTGCAAGATCTGTTGTACTGTCATTGTAGAACACCATTCAGAAATACAATTTTTTGCAAAGGAAATGTTCTATTTATAGATCATTTAGTTGAGAATTTAATACTTTTCTTTGTTCCGTTATTTGACTTTATGGACTTGCCATATCTGTGTAATTTATGTATGGGTCTGCATTTTTTCTTGGGGGTTATCAGCTAATTAAAATATTAAAAAAAGAAGAAATCTAAAATCAGTTGAGGAGAATATTTATGAAATTAATTTGCTGCAGATGTAAATTGACAGCAATATACTATATTGACCATTTGTGTTAAATTGCAAAAGATATTGCTATACAGACACAAGCTTAGGTGAATACTAGGTAACTGCCCTGAAGGGCCATTTTAAGCTTAGCCAATAACCTGAGGTCAGAATCAAACCCTGTATTTTGTGTCTATAAAGTGAAGACATTACCTATTATGTTAAATCCACCCACATGAAACAGGAATAGATAAATCATGCAGCAAATAAAAAGCCTGTGAATACATAATAAAGTAAATGGAATATGGACAATTAATAAGATATAATAATGTTCACTTAAAAGTAGTCAATGAAGTGAGAAAACAAAGTGATTTAAGGGGCTGAGTGAATGGTTTAAAGGAGAAATAAAATGTATTAGCATGCACGTGTCAGTTTGTAGGGAGAACTGCTTGGTGAATGGAGGTACAGCATTAGAAGACATAACCTGTGTAATTGTACTCTTGTTGTATAACAGAAATAGATGGAACTTTGAGCACACATGTCAAATGTCTGTAATGAAATCCATCAGGACCAAGCAGTACTGTAAACCTTTCTGAGTCAGATAATTCAGGTAAAGCTGTTAACAATAACAGGCTTTAAGAATGTCATATAACAAGAGACAGACAAACATACTACAGTTAAATGCAGAACTCAAAGAACTCTACACATAACATATATTTTTTCAAAAATTAAATCAAGTCATTTAATGTATTAAGACTGTAATATTCTAACAAAACCTAATATTAAATTTCACTAGTTATCTAGTCAGTTTTGGTAATAGTAATAAATGGCTTTGATAAATGCCTAGTGTAACTGGCTTTGAAGTGCTAAAATGAAGGTGAGACTAGTTTTAACATTTTGTTAATCTGCTAAACTTGCTCTTTCCTCTTACTAACATTTCTAAAAGAAAACAGACATTGATGATGTGTTCACTGGCTAGAACTGTATTTCCTGTACACATTTCTAAAGGTCAAAGGAATGTGGGAATAATGACAAACTTTTTTGCATCTTTAATTCCTTAGCTATCTTTAACATATCCTGACTTCTAGCTTATGAAGTCATTAAACATTCTGAATTTTATCACTAACAGCATAAAAATCAGCTGCCATATCTGGAGGCAATATACCAGGCCACGTCTGTAAGTTTTGGAGACTTCAGACACAGTAAAAACAAAGGGCAGCTTGTGTGTTACAGTTTTCAGGGAAATAAAAACATGAAAAGCTCCCTGTGTTTTTACAAATGAGACGGGGCTGGTGAGATCACTTCCTGTAACTGCCCCAGAAGACAACCCCCCCCCCCCCAACATTATTACAAAAAAAGTTTCCCAGGATCTTGAAAGAGTAACTTGTTCATTGATGTTTTAAGTGTTTTCAGGATGTTTAACTATACATGATGAGACAAGCATGCCATTGCCATGATTTTGTCATAGGTCAGACATATAGAATTTGGAACGCTGGCTTCTTTAGAGGGTAGACACTACATTTTAAAAAGTACATTTAATGGAGACATATCATCTGTTGCATCAGTCCTGTAGATAACATACTCTCACTCATATTTATAAAGCTATCTTTTCACCAGCTCTTGTCTATTGTTTAATGGAGCATTGGTTTAATGACCCATTGTATTCGGGAATATGTATGCCTCACATAAATGACCAGAAATGTATTTTCAGCATGTATTCTTACACTTGGTATTTTACAGTACATAATAGTGCTCCATTTTGTATGCAGAGAATATGAGTTAAATGAAAAAACTACTTGATTACATGTCAATTGAGCTTCTAGTATTTATGGCATGGCATGCATGCATAATGGTTTTGTTATACCTGCTTTATTTATGACATTGCCTTAATGAGTAATTATTTCTGTTGCAGTCAATACACTTACAGTACTACAAGGATGCATGATTTAGTAACACTCTCCACTGTTAAAAAGATGTCTTACTTTGTTTGTGTCTTTCGGCTTTTCCCAGTTAGGGGTCACCACAGTGGAACTCCGGTCCGCTAATGATTGGCAGTTGATTTTTACGTACTGGCTTGCCAGACCTAACGCACAACCTTCAACGAAGGTACGCCCATTCATGCATGTCTCCACGCAGAAGACGCTCTAGCTGAGAATCGAACCGGACAGCGTCTTACTGTGAGGCGACAAAGCTACTGCAGCACCACTAAGAGTTAAATAGACTGTACCTTGTGTGTGTGTGTGTGGGGGGGATAACATGAGATATTGCTTTACATTCAAATATTCCTATGTACCATAAATGAATACTGCTAATATAAATTAATCCAACAACTTTATTAAACTACATTTTTGTGAAATAAAAACATAAAAAGAGAAATCAGAATCTGAGAACAAAAATAAGGGCAACCACTGATGCTGTGATCATGCAAAGTTTTCTAAATGCTATCCCATAGTGTAGACATTTTTTATATTTTAACCAAAACTGTGTAAAATATTTAATGTGGGCAGCTTCCCTACCTGATCTGCATGTTCCAAATGTCACAGTGAATAAAAGAAATGAAAATATACCATCTGAATTATCAAACACCTGTTAAGTACAAGAAACATTTCAGTTTCTGAACTGGAGCCAGTTTACATTTTAATTAAAAGCAATTAATTATTAGCATGTTCTGGAAATTGTATTTTCTAATTTCTGTTTTGCAATTACTTATGTCATAGACTGCAGCTCACTTTTAGCAATTTCAGATCCAGGTCAGTGTGATAAGAGAGTAGAATAGCCATGAATCTCTGTTTATTGTGATTTCTTGGTCAGTCACTGGCATCTAATGTCAGTGCAGAATACTAGTTTCTTTAACAATAGGTTTTGTAACAGAAAACAGTACGTCTGTAAATACAAAAGGTGAATGCGTGTATGTCTACCTTTAGCATTCAGTTTATGATGCATGGGCTTTTATAACTCTCAAGAGCCTGGAAAGAAATTTTGTGGAGCTAAATGTCAGGAATCCTTTCTGGCAGAGCTTATTCATGACATAAAAGAGAAACAAAAAAGAAACGGCTGCGGGTAAAACCATGGTGCAAAAAAATAAGTAAAAATATAAACACAATGCACCAAGGTAACACACAATAACGTTTAATAAAAACAAAAAGTAAAAGACAGAGGTGAGCACTTTCGCAACAATAGTTGCTTCATCAGACAAAGATCAAGTGAATAGCACTGCTTAAATAGGTAAAAAAAACAATGATCTCATCAATTAATGATGTCATACACCAAAAGTTATTTAAAGAGACAGTTACAACATGAGCATAGTAATGGTATGAATAAGATATAAAATGCTGAATAAATACTGCATAAAATACATTTGCATATGCATAAAATGTAATATAATAAAGGTAACAATAAAAATAAAAATGAACAATAAAAACTGTCAATGTTTAAGGCGTCTAGCTTTCAAGAATGGAATCAAAGAGGTGGTACCATTGAGGCCTGGGTATCTTTCTGCATTAAGTTTCAGTATCCATTTCTGTTCATGGCTCTCTGTAACATTTTCTATATCTCCACCTCTCAGATTTCTATATATGTGTTGCAAGACAAAGAATTTGAAGGAATGAGAAGAGTCTGTGCACATAACATGATTAGCAAGTGCATTTGTTTGCTTATTATTCCTAATGTGACGAATATGTTCTAAAATTCTGTCTTTAAAAAGCCTATTAGTTTTGCCAACGTAGAAGGTAGGACATTGCTGGCAAAAACAAAAGTAAATGACATCAGTAGTCTTGCAATCTGAATAAGTGTTGGAATGTAGTTTAAAATGTGTGGTTGGATGAATATATATGTTTTTACTGTAAATATATGGGCATGCACTACATGATCTACATGGAAAAGTGCCGTGACGGGTGGAAATGCATGTAGTGTTGCGTGGTTCACTGCTGCAAAGATACTGTTTAAGTGACCTATTGTTCCTAAAGCTAAAGCGTGGAGTATTGGCAATTGTGGCATTAAGGTTAGGGACCTCTTGTAACAGATGCCAATGTCTCCTAATAACATCAGTGTATTGGTTAATGTTACTAGCAAATTGGAACACAACTCTAAAATCATTACTAGTCAGAACAACATTGTTATCAGCAGAATCATTCCTAGTAGATTGAAAGTATGGTCTACATCTGGTATGTCTCATTTGCCAAGCATTGGAAATAGTCTTATCAATGTCAAGTATCATAGTAACCCCTTTCCAGAAAATCAGATTTTAAAATGTTAAGTGCAATCTCTGCATCCTCATCTTTATCATGTAGTCTTAAGGTCCTAAAGACTTGGCCTTTAAGTACATTCTTAGGTATATGTCTAGGGTGCATGCTGGATTTATGTAAAAGTGTATTTTTTCTGGTTGATTTAAAATAAATAGTACTATTTAACTGATTTAAACTAGACCTAGTAATGTGTACATCATGAGAGTTGATGTCAGTGGCAGAGATCTGGTGAGAAAATCTCAAAAAATCAGTGGTGGTGTGTAGGTATTGTAAAAATGAGGTAAAGTCTGAACCATTACCTTTCCATAACATGAAGACATCGTCTACAAAATGTACATACCATAGTACTTGTCCTAAGAAAGGATTCTTGTCAGATAGAATGTTAACTTCTTCCCAGCAAACCAAGGCGAGGTTGGCGTAGCTGTTGACTCAGGGAGTCCCCATGGCTACGCCAACCTTCTGTAAATAAAACTGTTCTTGGAACGTAACAATGTTATTTTCCAAGATAATTTCTAGTAAACTGCAAGCCTACTGAAGTGACTATGGATGGATATCACCATTGTCTTTTACGAATTCTGGATATTCCAGTAAACCCACTTTTGAATATGGACTTATGTGATGGTTTCAATTATACTTCAACTACTCAACGCATACCTGAGTTTCTTGAGCAATATAAAAATTTGGAAAACTTAATGTATAAATACAAGAGGCTACAATGGCAGCGCCTGCACTTACAAGCTTCACTGGAAGCCAAGATTATCCCTTGTGGTCTTAGAATACTCAACATACCTACTTATGGAGAAACCTATCCTGTCTTACTACGTAAATGGTTCCCTAGCTTACGCCACCCAAGAAAGTTATTTTCCTGTGCCACTGTCAAGCAGAGACACAGAAGTGATCCCCGGGGTGTATTTCCTATTTCCTATTTCCCATCCACTCATCAAGATTTTTCTTGAAGAGTGCTAATGAAGAACTTTGCTTGACATAGATGGGTAACCTGCTCCAGTATGTCCTGTTTATTGTGGTGACAAGGTTTAAGTCCCTAGAGCGTGTAGCTTGGAGGGATTGGGATTTCTTTAGGTGTAGCATGTCCAACAGCTCTGGGTTTGACATAGCTTTATATGTTAGGCAGAGATCACCTCTGAGTAGGCGATATGCTACGGAGTAAATCTGGAGTTTTTTGAGGTGGTCAGTGTAGGGCATTTGTTTGAGTCCAGTAATCCTCTTTGTGAGGTACTTCTGTGGCCTTTCCAGCTGCTGCAGATGTCTTGTGAGGTACATTCCAAAAGGGGCGTTGTACTCTATAGTGGGTCTAATGAGTGTCGAGTAGAGAGGAATGATGACCTCTTTTTTCCTGGATGAGAACCTTTTTATGATGAGGTGTGCCACGTAGAAGGACTTCCTGACTACTGTGGCGATGTGACTATCAAAGGAGAGACTACTGTCCACCTGGGTCCCAAGGTCTCTTATCACACATTCGGTGTTAAGTAGATTGCTGCCTATGTGGTAGTTCATGGGTACAGAGTTTTTACCAAAGGGGATGACACTGCACTTTTTGGCATTGAGCTTGAGGCCATGGCTCTGACACCAGGCATCTGTCTCAGAGAGGCCCTTCTGTAGGATGTTCACATCATTTGGGGACTTGACTATGGCTCCTAGTTTGCAGTCATCTGCGAACTTCATTAGCCAGAGGCCTTCTGTGTTAGCCTGTACTTCAGAGAAGTAGATACTAAACAGGAGCGGTCCCAGGACGGAACCCTGTGGTACTCCACTTGTCACTGGTTTGAGGTCAGATTTGGAGTCTGCAGCTTTTACAGTGTGGGTTCTGTCAGTGAGCCAGTTGGCAATCCATCTTGTGATGTAGGGATTTATGCCTAGTTTATTGAGTTTAGCTATAATTTCAGAATGGGGGATGGTGTTGAAAGCCTTGCCGAGGTCAAGATAGGCTGTGTGAACCACCTTACCCTCATCTACGGCTTTGGTGACTGCCTCAAAGAAGTCGATCAGGTTCAGGAGGCATGATCTGCCTTTCACAAACCCAAACTGGGTGGGATCCAGAGTTTGGAGGTTACCAGTGTCTTTGTTTATGAGTTCCATGATGATACGTTCCATGGCTTTGCAGACCAGGCTCGTCAGGCTAACAGGTCTATAGCTCCCGGGATCAGTGGTGGCTCCCCCTTTGTGGAGTGTGATAACTGTTGCTGTGCACCATTCAGTGGGCACAAAGCCTGATGCGAGGCTATTATTGAACATGGTGCTTAAGTGGGGAGCCAGTTCATAATGAGGTTTGTGTAAAATGCAGCTTGGGATGTTGTCCGGTCCCATGGATGCTGTGTTTTTGGCTTTAGAGAGTGCAGCTTTCACCTGCGTAGTTGTGATTACAGGGACTCTGCATTCTTCCTGTATAGATATGGGCCCTTTAGGGGGTGAGGGGGGGTAAAGTTAGCACTAAACCTATCTGCCAGGATGCTGGCAATATCAGTTGGTTCTGTAATTTTCATGCCTTTGTGCTGTAACTCAGAGCAGATCTGGGTGTTGTCATTGAGATTCTTGACATAGCTATAGAATGCTTTGTGGTTCTCCATGGAAT